>NW_024368485.1:4162634-4289449 GCF_014805655.1 Passer montanus | reverse complement strand
GTTGTTTGATGGCGCTGGCGGTGCCGGCGGGCGATGGGCGGCGGGCGCTGGGCGCTGCTCTGGGCGCTGCTGGCGGCCCTGCGCCCGCCCCGCGGAGCGGCCGGTGAGTCCGCAGAGGGCACCGAGGGAACCGGGGACGGGCCCGGGACGGGGGCGGCGAGCGGAGCTGTTCCGGGGAGCGCTTTCCCCGCGTTTCCCGGGGTGCTGCTCCGGGCCGGGCTGCGGCGGGGGCAGCGCGGGCACTGCGCGCCCGGTGCGTCCCGGGGAAAAGCTGCGCGGGGATCTCCCGAGGGGATTCCGGCCGCATCGCAACCCGGAGCGGGTCTGGCTGCTCTGGTACACAGCGTTTGGCTGTCCCGGGACACGCAGTCTGGCTGTCCTGCGACACAGGGCTTGGCTGTCCCGCGACACGCGGTTTGGCTGTGCCAGGACACAGCAGCTGGCTGTCCCGGGACACAGGGTTTGGCTGTCCCGGGACACAGGGTTGGTCTGTCCTCGGACCCACGGTCTGGCTGTCCCGGGACGCAGGATTTTGTTGTTCTGGAACACAGGGTTTGGCTCTGCTGGGACGTGATTTGAATTTCCTGGGACACAGTCTGGCTGTCCCAGGACAAAGCTCTGTCTCCGCAGCGTGGTCCTGCCCCGATGCTTCACTGCCTGGTGTGCCTCTGCTTGCCGGGGACACCCCGACAGGCAGGGACCACAAATTGTGGCAGATCAGTCTGGGATTTATGCCATTAATCATGAGCCAGCCAAGTAGTGATGCTGAGAAAAAATGCTCGGGGATCACCACGGTTTGTGGTGCTTTGTAGTGCAGGCAGTTTGGTAGCTATTCAACTCCATTTGCAGAAAGAAATTAGGAGATAAAATAATTTTTGGACTTTCAAAAATTCTGTGATTGGGGCTGTCTGACCTCTGGGAGCTGCTGGGAGACCTCAGGGCTGCTGGGGGGTCTCGGAGTCGTTGTGCAGATGGAATTTATCAGGGAAGGCAGGAATGTGAGTGTTTACTTTGGGCAGGGAGGAGTTAAAGTCCTGATTGTCACAGCAGGAGCCTGCAGTGAGGGGAACTCTGGATGTAACCAGGAATCCTGGGCTGGTTTGTACAAAAGGTGTTTGAATCAGGAAGGTTTCTTTGGATTCAGGTGTAGCCCTGAAGAAAATGAATTTATTACAATGATAGAATTGTTTGGCTTGGAAAAGATGATTGAGTCCAAAGTTAACCAAACACTTCCAGGTCTACCACAGCTCCCAGGGGATGGGAGGTTGGAAACCCCTCAGGCAGGGGCTGCTCATGCCTCCTGCTCAACAGTGCCTGAGCAGAAGCTGTTGTCAGCAGGTGAATTACTCCCAGCAGTGGGAATTCCAGGGCTAGGGATGCAGCCAGTGTTTTGGCAGACCTGGATGCATCATGACTGCAGTAAAGACCTTGTTGTTTCATTCGTGGTTGTGCTTATTGTTCTTCACTCCTGATGAAGTATTCCACCCGATTTTCCTGCTAAAATTCCTCTCTCCAGGGGGAAGGGCACACAGGACCTGTGCAGCAGGATCTGCCTCTGTTGGCCCTGGAGTTTTGCTGCAGTTCCAGGTGTTCCAGGAGAGCAGCAGTGCCCTTGCAAGTGGTTTGATTTCCACGCCAGATTTTGCCTCGGGCCTGGCTGTGGTTAGGACGGGAGCTGCTCCGGCACCCACACAGGCACGCCAGGCTTGCAACTCCCTGGCTTTAGCCTGGGGTTTTAGAGCCAGCCTAACTGCTCTGGACTCAAGCAAGAGCTGTCCTGCCACACAGGGCGAGTCCCTTCCGAACTGCTGTGAGGATATCCCCATCCCAAACTTCTGGGGTACCCAAAGGCAGCGTTGGAGATGAGGAATGCCTGTACTCTCATGAGTCAGAGAGGAAAGTATTTCATTCCCGGGCCAGCAGACACCTCTTCCCACTTAATTAGTGTGAAAACAAGGCTGAGATCCTCCTTGCTCTTTGCCTTTAAGCTTGAAGCAGCCCAGGGAAGCAGAAACCATCCCAGGACACAGCACAAATCCATGTCCTCCCCAGCCAGGGGTCTGTGCTGGGGGAGCAGCTCTGGCCAGAGCCAGAACCCTTCAAATGGAGCATGAAAATAGAAGTTGGAGCCTGGATTGTGCCAGGCAGGGAGCGGCTCCAGCCTGAGTGACCTCCGGGAGGAGCAGGGGAGGGAGGGGAATTTGGGGTCGCTGCTTGTTTGCATTTGGCAGATCCTTTGGGAGCTGTGGAGAGGCGGCTGCACATCCATGGCTGTCCCTGCAGCTTTGCAGCAGTCACATGGGCTCTGTTTGTGTTGCTTTGTGAGGCTCAGGGACGCAGGTTGGAAAAGCTGTAGCTCTTTTTGTTTTTTTTTCTGAAAGGGAAACCCATTGTGCTGCGGGAGAGGCAGGGAGAGCCTCCCCCTTCCCTCTGGACTGAAAAACCCTGCTGGCATTCTGTCCTCAAGCAGCGTTTCTTGAGGGTTAAAAATAGGGAGAGATTTAGCAAAGGGATATATCCAACCTCAGAATTGGGCTGTGTTTCTTGGCTCTGTGAAAAACACACCAGGCTCGTGCCCCGTTACTCACAACAGTGATGACGTAGCTTTAAAAACTTGTTGTTTGATGTTTGAGAGCTAAAACCTGCCCAAAAACAAACTCAGCTGAGCACAGGTTCAATAAAAACTGTGCTTTCTTTATCTTTTGAACTGTGAGTGGTTGTTTGGCATTTCTTCCTTGGAAAAGGGAATTAGTTTAGTTGAAATTCTTGTCTGGCACAATGCCTTTGCTTGCTGAAAGGGAGATTTACCACTCAGCTCGGGATTGCTGATGGCTGGGAAAGCCTCAGGAAGCTCAGAAATGGTCCAGGAAAACCAACCTCCACGTGGTGGAACCCCTCGATCTGATCTCAAAAATAGACACATTTTTGGAAGAGAATTAATTGCTTTAGGTGGAGCTGCTCTTCATCTCAGCCGTGGCTGGGTGGGAAGTGCTGGCAGGGAGGGGGAAAATGCCATTTGGTGACTTGGAGGTGGGGCTATGAAGTCCTCAAAAAGAGCTTTCCCTTGGGAAAAAAATGTGGGAGAAGACCCTGGGAGAGCAGCCCTGAACAGCAGCTGGCTCCTCTACACTGTCCAAAGGCATTTCTTCATCTGTCTGCAGCTCTTGTCCTGGGAGAGGCAGTGAGTGGAGGCACTTAGCAAAAGTTGACTCAGAGCATGTCCTGCTCTCCCTGTCCTGGGAAGGGACAGGCTCCTGGCAGAGCTTAAAATCAGCAAAATTCCAGCCGGGAGCTCTTCCTCTGCCCCAGCTGAAAATGCTTCAGATGAGGCCCCGCAAGGGGTTTGCTGGAGTAAAGTCCCAAATTCCTGCTGCCCAGGGATCCTTTTATGTTCCGGTCCCGGGGGTGTAATGCAGCAGGAATAGCTCCTGCCTCTTTCCTTCCCAAAGAAACGTGGCTGAGTGTTTTCTTTAGCTTGAGCCGCTCCCGTTTGTTTTAAAAAGGACTTTTTTAGGGGTGCTGCCTGTACAGAATCCTGGGACAACATTTTGGGAAATGGAAATGAGCCGCCTTTAATTATTCCTGGAAGCAGTGGGATTGTTTTGCTGCGAGGTGTCCCAAACTCGCTGGTGGTGGTGACAAACCACAGGTGTTCCCTTGCAGAGGATGCTGACGGGGAAGGAGGTGTGAGGCCATTCCTGTTGGCACATTCCCGGCGTTCCCAGCGGAGCCTGCTCGGGCAGTGGCCCCAGCGGAGCACCAGGGAGGAGCCCCCAGGCAGCTCTGTTGGACAGCTCAGATTCAACCGCACGGTGGGACACGTGGTCGTCAACGAGCACAAGGACGTCACCTTCAACTGCTCCATCCAAGTGCCTCAGGAACTGCTCCAGGCCGATGCCCCGGGAATTTCGCTCTGGAAGGACGGGAGGGAGCTGCACGTGCTGGATCGCATCGCCAGCAGCCACTTTGAATTCCCCGATGACCAGGAGGTGTCCATGACCTCCACCTTCAGGTGAGTGCTGTGCTGCTGGCCTTCTGGAGCAGGTGGGAATGAGGGGTGCCGTGAGGGCTGGCTCCCAGGGAAGGTGGGAAGCCACAAGCCCTGAGGTGGTGTCCGTTCTGTCCGGCAGCATCCTCGGCGCCCAGCGCTCGGATAACGGCTCCTACGTCTGCAAACTCAACATCTCTGGCGTGGAGGTGGTGTCTGACCCCATCCTGGTGCAGATAGAAGGTGAGCTGGAGCAGCTGTGGAGTTGTGTCCTGGCTGAGTGACCAGGAGCTGGGAGCCAGAAATGGGGAATCCTTTGCTTCCCTGTGTCCGTGCAGGTCTCCCGCACTTCATCCGTCAGCCCGAGCAGCTGAATGTCACCAGGAACAGCCCCTTCAACCTGACGTGCCAGGCTGTGGGACCTCCAGAGCCTGTGGAGATCTACTGGTTCCAGAACAACATCCAGGTCAACCAGAAACCCCACATCTCCCCGTCGGTCCTGACTGTGCCAGGTGAGCTGGGAGTGTCCCTGCCATGGAGTGTCCCTGCTGTGGGACACCACAGCTGGGAGTGTGCCTTGTGCTGTCCCAGAGCTGCTCCCTGCCGGGAGGGGCTGTTCCCGTGCCATGCACAGTCCTGGGGCAGGAAGCCCCATCTGATCCCCTCTGGCTGCTGCCAGAAATCCCTTCCCTGGAAGAGGCAGGATACTCAACCAACTCTTTCCTGAGCAAGCAGCAGATTTTTCCGCCGGCCTCTGGCTGTGCCAACAGGAACCTGGCTGCTCTCCTGGGCTGTTGGAGTGTTGGTCACCACTTTGTGTCTCTGGAAGAGTTTGGGATGCCCCCTGCGCTGTGTGTCCATGACAGCTGGTGGGACACAGGGAGAAAAACCCTTGGTGTCCCATAAACCCCCACTCTGGTTTTGCTGCAGAGGAAAAGATGGGGTATTTCTTGCTTTGCTCATGAGGAGGAGGCTGATGGTTAATTAAGAGCTGGGCTATAATTGCCCGGTCTTGGCATCCAGTGGCAGGCAGCCTTTAAAAGGCAGTGAAAGCCGGAAGAAGTGACTCATTCCTCTTGGATGTCCTCGCATCCGCCTGGCACCCGCTAGGCTGGGTCATTGGAGCAGAGCTTCTCCTGGCCCAGGAGCCCTGGCACCCTGAGGCACTGCTGGGATGAGCCAACACTCCCCACGTCCACCTTGGTGTGGGACAGGCATCCCAGGCCCAGGGTCACCTCACCCGGGCCGGGAGAATCCACCCTTGGGTATTTCCAGTGGTTCTTTGCCATCAGCTGGGGGATTTGAGCAATCCTTGACCAGCACTAAATCATCTGACCAGGCTGTGGCAGGGGCTCTTCTGCTTTCTGCCTTTCCCCTTTTGGAGGGAAAACAACCCCTTCCTCAGGAGCTTGTGCAAGGCCTCCGTAGGGACATCCCGTCCCCGCCGTGCCGGATCCGGCAGGGATGGCACACGTGTGCCCCCGGTGTGGGAGTGGGGCAGCTGGAGCCTGGGGTCACCCCTGGGCACTGGCAGGAAAGTGTCACAGAGGGAAGTGAAAACGGGCTGGAGTGTTTGCTGGTGGGGAGCTGGTGGATTGGGATGGTTTTGGGATATCCAGGGAACAGGGCTGTGTTTTCCCGGCAGGACTCAACAAGCCGGCGCTGTTCAGCTGCGAGGCCCACAACAGCAAAGGCCTGACTGCATCCAGCCCGGGCCAGGTCAACATCAAAGGTCAGCTCCCATTCCCTGCTACCCCGCTGTGTCCAGCACATCCCAGCGCTCATCCTGCACAAGCTGAGGGAGATCCCGGCTTCAATTCTGTAATTAAAATCCAGCGGGATCTGGTTGTAACGTGGTCATCCTGGTTTGGTCATCCCAGCACCGGGTTGGGGGAGGGAGCACCAAAATCTAAATTTGAAAGCAAAACTGTCAGTTTCAAAGCAGGAT
Organism: Passer montanus; assembly: GCF_014805655.1. Classification (NCBI taxonomy): domain Eukaryota; kingdom Metazoa; phylum Chordata; class Aves; order Passeriformes; family Passeridae; genus Passer; species Passer montanus. The sequence goes on along the minus strand of NW_024368485.1, from coordinate 4,283,513 downwards.
TCGGAAGGGCTGCATCGCTCCTTTCCTTCCTTCATAACCAGGGTGGTGCTCCATAGGAATTTTCCATAGGAAACAGTGGAAATTGCTGACATTCCTGATGGGAGCCGCTCCAGCAATGTGAGGAAGGTGTTCCCCAAAATAAGTCATGATCTTTAAGCTGCCCAGAGTGGTCACAAATATAGAAATGGCCAAAATAGTTCTGAAAGTGACATTTTTGTGCTTCCCTATCCGGTGGTCCGGCGCATCCGCAGAATTCGGATGTGGGGTCACACACTGAGCCCTGGAAGCTCCAGGGAAAAGCCACCGTGCCAGGTTTGTGTTTAGGCTTCCAGCTGACTGCTCTTGGCTTCTCCCTGCAGGAATTCCATCGGCTCCCGTCAGTGTGCAGGCCCTCAACAGGACAGCCCATGGAATCAGGATATCCTGGGTGCCAGGCTTCGATGCCTTCTCTGCCTTGAACAACTGCAGTGTCCAGGTAAGCATCCAGAATTCCCATATCCCTGTGACTCCCCCACAGGGATGCTCTGAGGCAGGTGGAAGTTGGTGGTTGGCATGAGCTGCACAGATTTCATGGAATCCTGGAATCGTTTGGGGCGGAAGGACCTTAAAGATCATCCAGTTCCAGCTCCCTTCTAACACCTTCCACTATCCCAGGTTGCTCCAGCCTGGCCTTGGGCACTTCCAGGAATGGGGCAGCAACAGCCTCTCTGGGCAGCTTGTGCCACAGCCTCACAGGGAACATTTTCTTCCCAATATCCCATCTGTCCCTGCCCTCTGGCAGTGGAAAGTCATTCTCCCTTGTCCTGTCACTCCAGTCCCTCTCTGGCTCTCTTGGAACCCCTTTCCATTGGGCAGCACAGTCAGGTTGTCATGTGTTTTATGGACCTGGTCAAACCCTTCCCAACCAAGCAGCATTCCCAAAGTCAGGGTTTAGAGGGGCAGGTTTCCCTCCGCTCCCCACTCCTGGGAAGGAGCTGAGGGATTGTCTGTGTCCTGGAGAACTCAGGGAATGCCACATCCATGGGTAGAGCCTGCAGGCATTTTCCACCTGCTGCACGTGGCTGGATTTGCCAGTCCCAGCCCATCTTGCTGTCTCATGGATATGGCTTTTATCCTGGAAAATCTCCACTCCAGCTGGGATAACACGTGGAGAGAGGAGACCTTTGAAGCCAGGTAAAAGTGAAAGGAATTTCAGGGAAGAAAGGTACCAGGGCTAATATTAGCACCATGTCCTGCTGCTGCCTTCCAGCCGGAGCTTGGGAAGAGGGGTGGAGAGCCAAGGAATTTCCTATGACTTAACATTCATGGTCTGTCTGTAGGAAATAGCCTTTGAAAGTGGAAAACAGGAGAGGGTTTCTGGCAAAAACACAGCAGTGACTCAGCCCTTTTGCTGCTGTCCCCTTGGATAATCCCCGGGCCCATCGAGCCGGTGACTCATTCCCGAGGGCTGCAGCTGGCCCACCTGCCAATTCCAACTGCTGCAGTTGGCAAACATCCTGATTTCCTTCCAAAATCCATGGATTTGATGGGTTATTCTCAGGAGACAATTGAGGATCAGGCTGGTCCTGGAAGCATTGTGTGTGTTCCTCTGGTCTCTGCTCACCTCCCTCAGAGCATCTTGTGACAGCTTGGGGATGGAGGTGGCATTCCCTGACTTTTTCAGGAGACAGGCAACCCCTCAGCTCCTTCCCATTATTTGTCAGGAATGGGGAGCTGAGGGAAACCTGCCCCTCCAAATCCTGACTTTGGGAATGCTGCTTGGCAGGAAGTGTGTGACCAGGACAGGTGTGTGTGGCCGCAGCAACCCCAGGCTTGCAGAGTTTTCCAGAGAACTACTTGGAGCATTTCTGGGAATTTCTCCGTGAAAACCTGAGGATGAAGGCTGTTTCTTTATATTTTGGCTGTAAAAACAGATGCTGAGACCATCCTGGGATACCATGGAGGGGCTCTTTTGATTGAGCACAAGGATAGGTGTCCTGCTATCCCAAAATCATGGATGGAGGTTTTTCAGAGGAGTGCATGGCCCTGGGTCTGTGGGTTGGGTTGTCCTTGTTCTTGCTCTTCCCTCTTTCCTCCCTCTTTCCCAATCCAGGTAGTGCTTCCCACAAAATGAGATGTTTCCTGGAAAGATGCAGTGGCTCTGTGGGCAGCTCCATGGGGACTCCACATCCATAAATTTGTCTTTCTGTGAAAAGCAGGACTTGTTTTTGGGATGTTGAATTCATCTATGCTGCTACATGTGACTAGGTGTCCTGCTATCCCAAAATCATGGATGGAGGTTTTTCAGAGGAGTGCATGGCCCTGGGTCTGTGGGTTGGGTTGTCCTTGTTCTTGCTCTTCCCTCTTTCCTCCCTCTTTCCCAATCCAGGTAGTGCTTCCCACAAAATGAGATGTTTCCTGGAAAGATGCAGTGGCTCTGTGGGCAGCTCCATGGGGACTCCACATCCATAAATTTGTCTTTCTGTGAAAATCAGGACTTTTGGGATGTTGAATGCATCTATGCTGCTACATGTGAGAAGGATTGGGATTAGTCCCATTACATCCCATGGAGATAAATCCTGTTTTCCAGTGATGTGCCACATAAAAAAGGAGCTTTATTTTGTTTATTTGGGATGTGCTGCCTGGTTGTTTTATTCAGGGCTCCTTTTTCTCCATGCCACAAGAAATAGCAAATCATTCCTCCCTCCTTCCCAACATCCCTGGAATGTTCCCAGCTCCATAGGTGCTGGAGCCCTCTCCATGTGCCCTGTGAATGTCCTGCCATGAGCTTTCCCTGCAGGACCTTTTCCCTGTAGAGTTCAAATGGGAGGCAGGGCTCTGGATCCTGTTTTCCAACATCTCACCCTGCAGGTTGTTGCTGACTAATCCCTGTTTGTGGACTGATTTTCCAATTAAAGGTCAAGGAAGTTGTTCCAAGAGGCAACGTCTCCCTCCAGCCCTTCCACACCTCGGTGCCTCCCCACGTGTATCACATCCAGCAGCTGGAGCCCATGGAAGAGTACAACATCCGTGTTTCCTGCGGGAATGAGGTCGGCTGGTCGGCATTCAGCCCCTGGATAACGGCCAGCACCACGGAGGGAGGTAGGAGTGAGCACTGAGAAGGGTTTCCCTGCCTCAATCCCTCTGGAGGAGAGGCACCTCCAGAGTCCTGGTTGCTCTCAGGGTGGGAAAGGAAACTTCCCCCTTTTTCATGGGTTTTCAATGAAATCCAGCTCATTTTCCATCAGATTCCCTCATCTCTGCACCCCTTCTCCCAGCTTCCCTCAGCTCCTTTCCCATGGATTCCCTCATCTCTGCACCCCTTCTCCCAGCTTCCCTCAGCTCCTTTCCCATGGATTCCCTCATCTCTGCACCCCTTCTCCCAGCTTCCCTCAGCTCCTTTCCCATGGATTCCCTCATCTCTGCACCCATTCTCCCAGCTTCCCTCAGCTCCTTTCCCATGGATTCCCACAGCTCCGACCACGCCGCCGCTGAACATCACGGTGTCCTTCAATGAATCCAGCTCCTCGCTGGAGATCCACTGGGTGAAGCCACCCCTGGAGAGGATCCACGGGGAGCTCCAGGGCTACCACGTCTGGTACAGGTGGCACAACTCCGAGGGCATGGTGAGTCACCAGGAAATGGGGAAGAATGGCTAAACTCCTGGAAAAATTCCCAGCAGGCATGTCCAGATGGGTTTTGGTGCTTCCACGGATTCTTTTGGAGCTCATTTCTTTGCTGTTTTGGGCTTTCATGTGGGCTTCAAACCACTCCTGGCCTTGCATTCCTTGGATTTTGGTCTGTTCCTTACTCAGATGGGATTTATCCCTTCCTTAACCCACAGCATGGAATTTCAGAGCTCGAGGAACTCTTTGGCCCAAAGGCCTCTCTGTGAGTGTGATTCAGGCATGAAATCACCTGGCACACCCTGCTTGCCTTTTCTAGGATTTGGGAAGCAGCTGCAGGAATTTGCCAGGGTAAGGTTGGCCTGGGCTCTGGGCAAAAGATCCCATCCAGAGCCTGTGGATAACAGCAGGAATGGATCCAGCTGTGGTTTGGGTTCCTCTGTGCCAGGCTGGCAGAGTGACCCCAGCTGGAAACAGTGACTCATCCCCTTTTTTTGTTGGATGCTGCACTTTCTGTTCTCCTTTTGCTCCCCCGTATAGATCCAGCCTGAATGAAGCCAGGGAAACAAAATCATGGTCTTGTGACTTGGAAAAAAAGTGCTGACAGGAGCTGTCTCTCTCCAGCAAAAGGCCAAACCCAGGCCTTGCCCTTTAAGCCCTGAGAGATTTATTGTTGCTGTTGTTGTTTGTTAGTTTTTGTCCATTTTTCCAGCTTATGGAGTGAAATTTTTTCCAGTTCTCAATTTTTCCATTAGTCTGAGACACGAGACTGGAGTTCTGACTCCTCGAAAAGCTCCTTCTAAGGTTGGACTCCATAATCTCAGAGGTCTTTTCCAACCAAAATGATTCTGTGTGAATGAATCCATGAAATAAAGTCCCTGAGTTGTGGCCCTGCACTGGCTAAATCTGGACTGCCCCAAAATAACCACCAGTTTTTGCAGGATAAAGTCAGGAAGAAGCTGGATTTTGGTGTCACAGGGCCACCTGCAGGCCTCTCAACAACCAGAAAACTCCCAAAAGTTGGTTTATTTTCCTCCTTAACCAGCAGTCCTTGTTGGAGCCAAGGCTGCCTGAGCTGGGACAGGAAGAAATTCCTCAACTACCACAAAGCTCATAAAATCCCATTAAATTTGGCAGGTCATCCCTGCTTTGTGCTCATGATCTGGGTCTGTCCTCAGATGATACAGCAGAGCCTTTAGGACAGGGACAGATCCCAATTTTAGGCTGATGGTAGGGAAAGGATCCCATGTGGATATGAGGAGGAGGAGGAAGGCAGGAATGTGGGAGCAGAGGTGACAACAGGTCCCTGCTCCTGTCGCTGCCAGTAGGTGCTCACACATTCCCAGGGCCTGGGTGTTTCACATCTGTTTCCGTGGCTTTTTTGGGACAGGGAACAGAAACTGGTTCCCTCTGAGAAGCTCTGAATCCCTCTCCTCATCTCTTTCCTTTCCTACTGATCCCCCTCAGCCCCATCTCCTCACCCACTGATCCCCCTCAGCTCCATTCTCTGTCCTCATCCCTCTCAGCTCCTGCTTTTTTTTGGTGGGATGTTCAGGAAGGAGCCAGGCACTGCTGGGCACAGCAGCCTGCCAGATGTTTTGGCTGCAGCTGGGCAGCTGTTTTGCAGTTGGAAATCGGCAGGGAGCAGCAGCAGCCCTTTCTCAGCTGGAAACGACCAGGAAAGGGTGGAATTTGCAGGGAAAGGCTCCAATGTTTTTACCAAGCCACGCTGCCTCCTGCCATGGTACCAGCCAAGGAAATACATAAAAATATACATAAAAATAGATATAAAATACACGGGACTATAATTAGCTGCACCCAAAAGCCACAGAAGGAGTGGTTTTTGAGCTTAGGATCTACTTCCAGAGCACTTGGACAATCCCACCAGGAGCACATGGATCCGTGGGTGCTGAGGCTCACAGGGCTCCAAACTGGCCACAACAAAGGCTGAGGGTCACAATCCATGTCACCAGAGCCTTTCCCTTCCTTGCCAGATCCTTCCCTGCCTCTTTTCTGGCTCTGGCTGCTGCTGTTGTGAAGCAGAGAGGGCCAGGAATGCTGGGATTGAACGGGAAGCGCGGCTCAGCTCCGTTCCCGATCCCATCCGGCCCTTGCACACAGGGCCATTCTTCTCTCTAAATAGCCGGGTGCTGCACTTCCTCTGAGCTGGGAAAGCAAAGCAGCTCCAAAGGTTGCCAAGGGGACAGTTCTCAGTAAATCCCCAGGTTTCCCTGCCTTCCCCAGCCCAGGATTTTCTTGCCTTCCTCTCTCCAGCAGATTGCCTCCAGTGAGGTCCGGCTGAACGGCAGCGTGGCCGTGCTGCCCGTGGTGGCCACCAGTGCCACCTGCTCCATCCGTGTGGCCGCTGTCACCAAGGGGGGAGTGGGACCTTTCAGCATTCCCGTGGAGATCTTCATCCCTGCCAGTGGTAAGGAGGTGCAGGGCTGGATGCTGGGAATAGCCCAGGGCGTGCTTTCCATGGTTTGGCATCACTCCTTCAGATGCTTTCCCTGACAGCCAAGGATCCTGATCTGGGAGCAGGAAAACCTCACTCCTTATTCCCGTTTTTCCTCATTCCCTTTTTTCCTCATTCCCTAATCCTTTGGGCTCTGCTGAAAACCCCTGGGGATTCCTGCCCCAAGCCCCGGGTGCTGCAGGCTGACTCTTTCACCGGCTCCATTAACAGGATATTTTCTTAGGATTAATAACCTCAGCCCCCTCTTCGACTCCAGCCTCCGGGAATGCCGACTCCTTTGTCATAGCCCTGGGATTTATCTGCGGGACAATTGCCGTCGGAGTCATCCTCTGCTTGTCCATGGTCATCCAGAAAAGATGCGTGGAGACAAAATATGGGTAAGGGGATGGAAAACAGGGTGGCTCCCAAGGGGTGGGGGGCCAGCAGCCCGTGCTGGATTTGGGAACAAGGATTCTGTCTCCAGGACTGATGTTGTTAGCACAAATGACATTTTTTATGCCTGTGGTGAGGGACTAAGTGGGTTTTTCCTTCCCCTCCCTTCCTTAGCTCAGCAGTTCACCTTTTGCTCACTATTCCTATTTTTAAAGGGAAGTGAACTTGTGCAACTTGGTGGGGGAGGTGTTTTGGCACGGAAATCAGAGAGCAGAGGGTGTCACTGGTCACCAGAGGGTGACCTGGACCCTAGGGAACGGCTGGAGCTGTGTCAGGAGAGGTTAGGCTGCATTTTAGGAAATGATCCTTCCCCCAGAGGGAACTGCCCAGGCTCCCCAGGGAATGGTCACAGCTCCAAGGCTGCCAGAGCTCCAGGAGCATTTGGACAACGCTCCCAGGGATGCACTGGGTGGGACTGTTGGGGTCTCTGTGCAGGGCCGGGAGCTGGTCTGGATGATCCTTGTGGGTTCCTTTCAACTCCATGATTCTATGATCCCATAATATCCCATGTCCTGGAGAAACCCTCCTGCCTCATCCCACGCCCGGGTTGAATGGCCCAGCATTGTTTAAAAACACAGACAAAGGGCTGTTTTCTCCTGCAACAACCCAACACTCCTCACTCATCCTCGTGACTTCCCAAGTGGTGTTTTACTGCCCTGTGCTCCCAGTTTGGAAACTGGTACCGAGTAAGGATCCCTTTCCTAACTGGTTATTGTCACTCTTTCCCTGCTTTCCCAGTTCTGGAGCATCCTACCCTGGTTTTGAGTCCCAAAGCTGGACTCTGCAAGGCTCCTTGAGTAGGAAATGAGTATCCTATTTCCTCCCCAAAAGCTCTGTGACTCACTCCTTGATGGTTCAGTGGTGTTTGTGGAGCTGTTGTTTTGCTCAGACGTTGCAGGCGATGGTGCTGATCCAGGAAAAAGGAAATAGAACATGCATTTCCCCTTTTCCTCTGCATCCCCTGGGCTCCTACCCCTGCCATGCTGATTCCTTCATCCAGCTGAAGCAGCCACAGCAGTTTGTTTGTGTTCCTTTAGGAATGCTTTCAGCAGGAACAACTCGGAGCTGGCAGTGAACTACACAGCCAAGAAGTCCTACTGCCGGAGAGCCGTGGAACTGACCCGTAAGGATATGTTTTTATCCCTCTGGAAGGAGCTGGAAGGGGAAATGGCAGCAGGTGGGAGGTGTCTGAGCTCCTGTTCCCCTCTCTTGCAGTGGGAAGCCTGGGTGTCAGCAGGGAGCTGCAGCAGAAGCTGCAGGATGTTGTCGTGGACAGAAACGCCCTGAGCCTGGGAAAGGTCCTGGGAGAGGGTGAGTAAAACTCCTCTCATTCCAGCCTCCTGCCATGGGCAGGGAACCTTCCACGAGCCCAGCTTGTCCTTCTGTCACTGATGAGGAACAAGCCATCTTGGAGCATTCCAGATCTTAGGGGTCTGGTGATGTCCTGAAAGGTGGTGCTTTGGATAAAAGGACTCCCTCTTTCCTGTGGTGCAGGGGAGTTTGGATCCGTGATGGAGGGACGGCTCAGCCAGCCCGAAGGGCCCCCACAGAAGGTGGCTGTGAAGACCATGAAGTGTAAGTTGTCTCTCTGCCCCAGTGGATACCAACATTCCCAGTACCTCTCTCAGGATGGCATCCTGGCACCATTTTGGTGTTCTAAAGCTCTTTCTTTCGCTTTGCTTCCCAGTGGATAACTTTTCCCAAAGGGAGATAGAAGAGTTTCTCAGTGAAGCAGCATGCATGAAGGACTTTGACCATCCCAATGTCATCAAGCTCCTCGGTATGGACTGTCCCTTCCCACCCTCCAGCTGGGATTTGGGTGGACCTGGATCCCTTTTCCTAAGCTCCTCGGTATGGGCTGTCCCTTCCCACCCTCCAGCTGGGATTTGGATTTGGATCCCTTTTCCCAGGGCACTGTGTGAGTTATCCATGTTTCCCAGGGGTGTGCATCGAGCTGAGCTCCCTACAGGTGCCCAAGCCCATGGTGATCCTGCCGTTCATGAAGTACGGAGACCTGCACAGCTTCCTGCTCCGCTCCCGGCTGGAAATGGCCCCCCAGGTAGGGAGCTCCAGGAGCAGAGGAGTGGCATGGGATTGAGGTGGGAAGGGAATCAAGAGAATCTTGCTCTGCAGGTCCTGCAGGCTCATGGGTCAATGAATGGCAGGGTCTGAGGGATGAGAGCTCATCTGCTACCGTGGGCTCATCCGTTGAGATGGCAGGCCTGGATAGGGAAGCCTTTTGGATCAACACTGTGTAATTCCCACCTTTCCTCCCCAGTTTGTGCCCCTGCAGACCCTGGTGAAGTTCATGGTGGACATTGCCCTGGGCATGGAATACCTGAGCAGTCGGAACTTCCTCCACAGGGACCTGGCAGCTCGAAACTGCATGTGAGTGTTTTCCTCTGCTCCGTCCCACGGGATGAACCTTGTGGATTTACAGCACAACTCTGCTCCTTGCAATAAAAGTTCCCTTGGTTTTGAGACCCAGAGCTCAGCCTGGGGTTTGTGTGCGTGGCCCTGGGGCTGTCCTGATGCCTCTTTGCCCCCAGGCTGCGGGATGACATGACGGTGTGCGTGGCAGACTTTGGGCTCTCCAAGAAGATCTACAGCGGGGATTACTATCGGCAGGGCCGCATCGCCAAGATGCCGGTCAAGTGGATCGCCCTCGAGTCCCTGGCCGACCGTGTCTACACCACCAAGAGTGACGTGGTAGGTCCCCATGCCTGGAGGGACAGTCCCTTGAGCTGAGCCACTCCGTGCTGCTGTTGGTGTCATTCCCTGGAAGTGCAGGAGGCTGTCAGGCGCAGTCAGTTCCTTGAGTGGGCCCCTTGCCTCTGTCCTGGTCATTCCCAGTTTTGGGAGCACCACAGCTCTGCTCGTTGTCCCTTGGATGCCAGGCAGTGACCTTTCCCCATGAAAAGGTTCATTCCATTCATTCTTCCTGGAAGTGTCCCTTCAGCCTTGGCCTTTTCCCTTTGTGCCGGCAGTGGGCATTTGGCGTCACCATGTGGGAGATCGCCACGCGCGGGATGACGCCGTACCCAGGGGTGCAGAACCACGAAATCTACGAGTACCTCTTCCATGGGCAGCGCCTGAAGAAGCCCGAGGATTGCCTGGATGAGCTGTGAGTCCTAGGATCCCAGCTGGGAAAATGGATTTTCCTAGGAACAAACCCCTTAATGTTTGCACAACGTGCCTAAGGAAAGCTGGATCCTGGAGCAGAGCATGTGTCAGCATCTGCTGAACTCCAGGCAAAAATCCCATCAATTGTCCTCAGGGGAAGCAATGGGTTTGTAGGGCTGGCAAGGTCACCAGGAACAGTCAGTGATGGGACTTTTTAATATTTTATTTCTTTTTTTTTTTAATTTGTTTTGGCCAAAAAGGTCCTGGCTGGTGATGCTCCTCTTTGTTCCACAAAACTCCCTCTAGGTCCCTTCCTTGTCTCAAATCAATAAATCTGTGTCCCCCTGGAAAGGGAAAATGCAGAATACACAAACCTTTGGATTTCTGAGCAGCTCAGCAAAGGCCTTTTTTCCCAGGCTTCTTTCCTGAGTTTTTCTCCAGTGCTGTTAGAGCTGAAAATATTTAACCCCCCATGGCTGAGAGCGTTGAACCCCAACTGGATAAACAGAGTTGTACATTTCCTAAAAGGCTTCCTTCCACTGCCTGTTCCTGAAGGAAGCAGTGCAAGAACCTCTAAGAATCAGCCTGCTAGAGGAGAGAGGCTGGCAGGGACATGCTGGGAGCTTCCAGGGCTCCCTGACATCCAGCCTGGGAGCAGGCACCTGCCAAGGGAAGGACTGGGCATTCCACACACAGAGCTGGGATGTTCCCAGGGAACAGATCCCAGGGCTGCACTGGAAGAGACTTCTCACACTTCTAACAGCAGCTTGGGCTGATAAATCCATGCCCTTGGGAAACAGCCTGAGCAGAGGGAGTTGGTTTCACTTTGATTTAATGGGAATTTCAAGGCTTACCCAGCTTGGAGGAAAACTGGGTCCTCATACCTCCCCTAATCCAGAGGAGTGCAGGCTGCCCAGAGAATCTGTGGCTGCTCCATCCCTGGAAGTGTTCAAGGACAGCTGGGAGCTACTGGGATGGTGGAAGGTGCCCCTGCCCATGCTAGCAGGGTGGGACTGGATGAGCTTTAAGGTCCCTTGCAAACCAAACCATTCTGGGATGCTGGTATCCCCTGTTAACCACACTCCTCTCCCAATTTCCAGGTATGAAATAATGTCCGAGTGCTGGAGAGCCGACCCTGCCACTCGCCCCACCTTCTCCCAGCTCAAAGTCCAGCTGGAGAAGCTGCTGGAAAACCTGCCCAGCACCAAGGCATGCGGGGACATCATCTACATCAACACCGGCCTTCCCGAGCAGAGCCCGGACTCCACGCAGGATTCCGGCTTCCCGCAAGCGGACTCGGATTTGGACGCCGGGGAGGCGTCGGAGCCCGGCTCCCCCGGCGCGGAGGCGGCGCTGGTGGCTGTGGATGTGCATCCCAGCGAGCCGTGGGACGCCAGGTACATTGTGGAGGAGCAGCTCGCTGGCCCCGTGGAGGAGCCCTACGTGCCACTGCTTCCCTGCCAGGCCCTGGAGCCGGGGAGCCGATGGAGCCAGGCCAGCACTTTGCCGGCGTCGGAGCGGCCGCGTGCCGGGAGCTGCGGGGAGGACTCGGAAGTGCCGCCGGGAATGGTGTGAGGGGCACCACGGCAAGGACACAGAGGGAATATTTTAATAAACAGTCGTCTCTTTTATTTATTATCTCCTGCACGGTTTTCCTGGTGGAGGCTGGCTCTCCCCAGGAGCTTTTTCCTGGGCTGAGGTCCCAGGGGTTTGGAATTAACAGTGGAATTATTTTGCTGTAATTATTCATCTTCTCCAGAAGGAGCAGAGCAGGGTGGGGTGGATGGTGCTGAGGGGGCAGGTGGCCTTGCAGGGCCTGGTGTTTTCCCCATTTTCCATCACGTGTTAAGGTTTGTGGGATGGGCATTCCCCTGGATGATGAGTGCTCCAGCTCTACAGCGTGCTGGGGGATTTCACACTGCAAGAGATCCCCATGGAAAACAGCAATGGGAGCTCCAGTGGGAGCAGTGGGTGCTCCCACATTCCCTTCTCCCTGACGGGTTTCCTTCCATCCCATCTGCATGCTAAGGAACCATCGCTCCTGCTGCAACCAGGGAGACAGGAGCCTGAGGGGGTCCCGGGAGGGCAGGAGCCCCCCAGACATGTCCTGGCCCTCCCCTTCTGCTCCTTCTCCTTTTGGGGGGAATTCTGCTGCTTCCATAGCTGGGGCTGCTCAGCAGCGACCAGAACCGGACCCAGCACCTCTTGCCTTTCCTTGGGGGAGACCGGGCTGGAAATGGGGGGACCGAACTGAGGGCAGGGGGAAGGCATTTTGGGGCTGGGGAAAGGGATGCAGTGACTGAGGTGGGGTGCAGGAGCTGGAAAACGGGGAACCGAGCTGGGGAGGGGGCGCAGGGCTGGGAAAAGGTTTCCCTGCCCGGCGCAGGGGGGCTGACAGGGGCTCCTGCACGGTGCCCGCTCTCGGCAGCACCACAAACAGCTTTGCGGGGGGAAAAGCCACCCTCCCGCGCCCCAGCCGCCGGGCATGGATGCCCACAGCCGGTGTCCCGGGGGATGGGTGCCCGCAGAGCCCGGCCGGTGTCCCGGGGGATGGTTGCCGCAGCGCCCCGCCGGTGTCCCGGGGGATGCGCGGGGCCGGCCCGGCGCCGGGGCGGGGAAGCGCCGCGTCCCCTGCAACCGCACCATGGCGGGGCCGCGGGGGGCGCGGGGCCGCCTCCCGCCGCTGCTGCTGCTGCTGCCGCTGCTGCTGCCGCTCCCGGCCGCGCCGGCCGCCCAGGTGAGGGGGCACCGGGACCCCGGGAGGGGCTTGGGGGGGCGCGGGGCTCCTCTCCGCTTCCCGCTCGCTGCCCGCTGCCGTGAGCCCCGACAGCCCCGCAGCGCCGCTGCCCCGGCAAACAGGTGGGCAAAGCCCCAACCCGCGCTCGAACTGCACAAGAGCCGCGCTTAAAGCGCGCGCGGCTTCTTTTGGGCTCTTTTCGCCCTTCTCACCCCACACCTGAAGCTGCCCCCGAGCACACCGGCAGCAAAGGGTCCCCCTTTTGGGGCTTTTTTGGGGGGATTTTCCAGCTTTGCGATGGCTCAGCATCCCGCCGGAGCTCGCGCTGGCTCACGGAGTTAAACCCAGCCCTAACAAAGAGCTGTTTATTAAAGCCAGCGACGCGCCAGCATCTATTTGCTTTTGCCTCCTTCCTCTGGGCTCGGGGTATTCCAGAGCTGCCAGCACAGCACGGCTCATCCCCCCGGCAGCCCGGGATCCCCGGACCTGCCCCCGGGGAAGCAGAGGACACCGAGCGCATTGCTTGGGCTGCTGTGTTTGTCCTCTCTCCACCCTCAGCAGCTCTTTGGAAACGGGAATCATTCCACAGTGCGGTTATGGAAAGGGGGGAAGAAATCCCTTTGACCAGGTGGGACAGAGCCCACCACCTCCGCTCGCTTTCCCGGAATTCCATAGCCCCCAGCCCAGACCCTGTGTGCTCACTGCGCTCCCCAGATTTCTGAGCTCTGGGAACGGCTTTGCTCTTTTTCCTCGGTTTCAAGTCAATTCCACAGGAATCCCATAATAACGGTGCCCGTCTCCGGCATGAGTCAGTCCCGTGGGAGCGATCGGTTTGCAGGCAGGAGTCCCACCAGCGTTCCTGGCCACGGCAGAGCTCACAAGACAGCTGTTTTCCTCTTCTTTTGTCATGTGGAAGTGGGACAGGGCTGGAGCTCCTGCAGGATGAAACATGAGTTATAGCATCTCTCCCACAAAGCGATCCCAGCCCTGCCTGGAGCGCAGGCCTAGGTGGAAAAAACTCCTGGATCTGGATAAATGCAGGGAAAAATACAAAGTCAAGGCGCTCAGGGAACATCGGATGCTGCGGAGCTCCCGCGCTGGCCTCCTCCCATGGGCAGCAGGTTGGCTCCTGGGAGGAGTGGCAGCACAGGAAGGTCCCCATCCCTGTCCCTGTCCCTGTTCCCGCAGAGCTGCCTCAGCAGGCAGCAGCTCCTGGCTGCCATCCGGCAGATGCAGCAGCTGCTGAAGGGGCAGGAGACGCGGTTCTCCGAAGGGCTGCGCGCCGTGAGGAGCCGCCTGAGCACCATCCACGCCTCCCTGGCCAAGGCCGCCCCGGAGCCGCCCCCCGGTGAGTCCCTGGGACAGCATTCCAGGGAAATAGGGTGGCTTGGAAGGATAGGGCCCCCTCCAAACTCATCCCCTTTCCATGGTCTCGCAGCCGCCTGTCCTGCCCTCCAAGCCCCTGTGGATGGGAGGAAGTTCGGCACCAAATATTTGGTGGATCACGAGGTTCACTTCGCCTGTGATCCAGGATTCCAGCTCCTGGGCTCCAGCACTCGGATATGCCAGGCCAACGGCAGCTGGACAGGGCAGGAGGCCCGCTGTGCAGGTACATTGTCTGCCCTGGAACATCCTTTGGAAAAGTGGATTTATATAAACATGGGGGGATATCGGGGTGCTCAAAGTCGGGAGGGATCGCAGCTACCCCCCAAAGTTCCAGGGATGCTGCAGCTCCCATGGTTTTGGGATTTCTCTGTCTTAAGGAAAACTGGGAATTACAGCTGGAGCAGCTCAGCAGGAGAGATGAGGGGAAATGGTATCCTGCCTATGACGTGCCATAGGGTACCAAAGCATCCCGGTGTGTGCAGCACTCCTGAGCCTTGCTTCCCAAAAGGAGATAACACGGAGCATGCCTGCTTTCCCTGCAGAGATCAGAGAGTGCTCAAGCAGCCCCTGCCAGAATGGCGGGACGTGCCTGGAGGGTCTCAACCACTTCAGATGCCTCTGTCCCCCGCAGTGGACCGGGACCACGTGCCAGTACCAGGCTCAGACTGGTGGGTGCCCCTTGCTGGGGGATAAACGGGAGTATTTCATCCCCGACCTCATCCCAACTCCCCATCCCGCCGTTTTCCCGCAGCTCCTCCCACCTGGAGCGTGACGGGCGACCCGGCCTTCAGCCGGCAGCCCCGCTGTGCCCAGATCGCCCAGACCCAGCAGTGCAGCTGCGATCCCGGCTTCCACATGAGCGGCACGGCTTCCAACGGGATCTGCCAGGGTGAGCCGGGATACGGGCGGGCTGCGGGGCTGCCTCGGTGCCCGGTCCCCTCACAGAGCCACACTGGGAGGGACCACAGCGGCTCAGCCCCACCATCCCAGAGCACACAGCACGGGATGTGCTGGGTCCAGCTGGTGCTGGAATATCTCCAGTGGGGGCTGCTCCAAGCTCCCTCGGGAGGCTCCAGCCCCTTGATCCAAGCCATGGATGGCTGAGTGCAAACCGGGCCCAGTGTCGCCCTCTGCGGGACACCGCTGGTCACAGCTGCTCCCGTTCCCTGGAATCTGCCGTCAGCCCCTTCCCAGCCCACCTCAGGCCCGCTCCCTGGGTTTTCCCAGGAGGCTGGAGGGAGATCTTGGTGAATCCCTGTCTCCGCAGACCTCAACGAGTGCGAGGTGTACCAGCAGCAAGGGGGACCCCGGCTCTGTGCCCACGCCTGTGTCAACATTCCCGGCTCCTTCCACTGCTCCTGCCCCGCCGGATACGTCCTGCTGGGCGATGGCAAGAGCTGCGAAGGTGAGGAGGCTGGAATCCCCTTGGTCCCAAGTGCTCTGCCATTTTCCCCCACTTTTTTTTCCATATCCAAGGGAAAGGCTGGTGTAGAGGGGAGGGGGATGATGGAGCGATGCTTTGCAGGATGGCAGCGGATGGAGGATGTTTGGATTGGCAGGAGCTCCAGCTGGATGTGGAGCTGGGTGGGGAAATGAATCCCAGGGTTGTGCTGGGGAAGGGAAAACTCCACCAGAGTGCTTCAAAAGAATCCCTAAAAATGAAAATAAAATGCTTTTCCGGAGGCATGGCTGCACCTCTCCCTCTCCTCCTTTCCCTTTCCCTCTCCCTTCTCCTTTACCTCTCTGGATGATGGAGCGACACTTTGGGTCTGCAGCTCCTTGAAGATGACCCCACTGTGGCTGTGGGCATGTTCCTGGAGCAGGGAAATCCTGGGAAGAACCAAAAGTAATGTTAAACTTCCAGAATTCCATTATCAGATCAGAGAGTGGCAGCATCTCTCCCAATCCAAGGAAACTGGGGTGCAGGTGGAAGGCAGCGGGTGGGAATGGTAGGAGGCCAAAACTGCTGAAAGCCTCCTGTAAAACCGGGAATTTTTTGTGCCCTGAAGTGTTGATTGCTGCAGTTCGGGGTGAGAAAATCCCTATTTCCCCATTCCTTCCTGATTTTCCTGTATTCCATGGCATCTCACTAATGCTCCCAGCAAATCCTCTGCATTCCAGCTCCTGCCATGCGTCCCATGGGCGTTCAGTAAATAAAAAGGGATGGTGTTTCCAAACAATCAAGCAGAAAGTTTGGAAAAGCAGCTGCCTTCCTGCTGGCAGAGAGCTGCTCTTAACCCCTGCTGGCCCGGGGCAGAGCTTGGGGAGAGAATTCCAGGATGCTCCCATATTTTTTGGATTGCGTTTAACCTGTTTCAAGGCGGTTTTGCCTATTTTCTGATGGAAAGGTGAGCTCACTTGGAGGCTTCCAGGCCCTGACCCCGCTTCCCGCCCCTGTTTTCCAGATATTGACGAGTGCTCCCTATCCCAGGACAACTGCACGAGCGGGAGCACCTGCATCAACACCGGGGGGGGATTCCAGTGCGTCACCCCGCAGTGTCCCCCGCCCGCTGGCAACGTCTCCTACGTCAAAACCTCCCCCTTGTAAGTGCGGGGCACAAAATCCACGGCACGGCATCCCTATGGATCCAATGCCAGCGGGGCGGGGGGCACGGAGGCCGCGTTCCCGAAAAATCTCCCGTTGCTTTTCCTTTTTGCAGCCAGTGCGAGCGCAACCCGTGCCCCATGGAGAGCCGCTCGTGCCACCAGGCCCCCAAAACCATCTCCTTCCATTACCTCCCTCTTCCCTCCAAGCTCCAGACTCCGGCGCCGCTGTTCCGCATGGCCACGGCGGCGGCTCCCGGCCGGCCGGGCTCCGACAGCCTCCGCTTCGGCATCGCGGGCGGGAACAACCGCGGGCACTTCGTGGTGCAGCGCTCGGACCGGCACACCGGGGAGCTGCTGCTGGTGCAGAGCCTGCAGGGGCCCCGCACCGTCCACGTGGACGTGGACATGGCCGAGTACCTGGATCGCGCCTTCCAGGCCAAGCACCTCTCCAAAATCACGCTCTTCGTCTCGGCTTATGAGTTCTAGGTGTGGCTCCTGCTCCCTGCTCGGCATCCCACGGCTCCCAGGGGAAGTCCAGGCTGGAGCTGCTCTGTAGACATCCGGTCCCTCCCCTCTGTCCCAAAGTTCTTCTTCTATGTGTATCTAGGTGGATTTACACCACCAAATGAGGTGGACAAGCAGTGGGAAGCCCCATCCTCATCCTGGCTCCACAGCCCTGATTTCCTTTGAATTCCCATTTTTTCCTTCGAATTCCCATTTTTTCCTTTGAATTCCCATTTTTTCCTTCAGGAAGCAGTGAAGCCAAGTGTGTGGGAAGAGGGAGGCTCGTGGCCTTTCCTGCTCCCACCTTGATGCACCCAGTCCTGCTCCCTAAAAATACACTTCCACTTCCCTTTGGATGCTGAGAATCCCCCTGGCAGCCTGTAGGGATCGAGGTCTGGTGCCTCAATCCCCTGGGATTGATCAGGGCTGGAGCACTCCATGAACATCCACCCGGGTGCCCTCCTTGGCAAGCGGGGCAAAGGAGGAATTCCAGGGCTATCCCTGCTCCTTAAACCTCTCAAATGGGGATCCCCCATGGATCCTCCTCACAGCAGAGCTTCAGCTGCATGTGGAGGTGGGAATATTCCCTGCTTCATCAGTAAGAGCCTCCATCCTGACGTAGGAATGCTGGGAAGAGCTGGCATTCAGCTTTTCCCAGGGGGATTCACCCTCCTGCTTGTGCATGTTCTGCATGTTCCCTCATCCCACTGGATTTAGTACAATTAAAGGATGATGTAAAGGATGTCACCGGAGTGAAGCACCTGATGGATGTGTGGATGGGGGGAATGCTCACCCGGAGCAGGCCAAGGGGAATTGGGGTCTGGGAGGGCAAGAACCTGTCATCCATGGCTTTATTTTCCTGCTTTGTTTTGTTTGGGAGAGGCTGGCTGACACCAGGGGGCTCATTCCCACTGGAGCATCCTCATCCCTGAGCATTTTCAGCCTGGAGCATTCTTTCCTCCCAAGGAATCCTCACCCTGGGAATCCTCATCCCTGAGCATCCTTTCCCCTGGGAATCCTCACTCCCTTACATCCTGCTGAGCTGCACCCACTAAAACCATTCCCACTCCTTGTCCCGGGGAAAGAGACCTCCCAAGATGGATCTGTCTCCTCTGGGCGACTGAGCTCCTGGATTTTTGGGGGATATTTTTTGGAGCCTGGGAAGGGGTTGGATCTCTCCAGCAGAACAAGAAGGGACATTCAGGGCTGTTGTCGGCGGATGGAGGATGTTTGGATTGGCGGGAGCTCTGGCTGGACGTGGAGCTGGGCAGGAAAATGTATCCCAAGGTTGTGCTGGGGGAGGGAAGGGAAAACTCCAGAGTGCTTCAAAAATATCCCCAAAAATGAGGAGAAAATGCTTTTCTAGAAGCACGGCTGCTCCTCTCCCTGCCGCTTCCCAGCCTGGCTGGACATGCTCCTCCAACGGGCCATGACCCTGTTGTGGGATGATAACAAAATCTGGGAATTGAAAACCAGGAATCTGGGAGAGGACAAGCTCCCGACAGGGCAGAATCGTTTCCATCTGCTGCTTTCTCCGGATAGCACAGCTGGAGACGGGCGCCTGGACCGCGCTCCGGAGGCTTTTCCTTGCGGCACCATCCCAAGCTGACAACATTTTCCTAATTCCCGAGGCCAGGGTGAGCTGGTTTCTCCCTTCCAGCCCTGGAAAAGTTTAAGTTCGGCTCTTTGCCTTTCTCAACCTCTGGCTGCCATTCCAGTTGACTAAAGGAGATTTTTTTTTTCCCTTCCCAGAGCAGCCGCTCCGGCATCTTTCAGACTTCCTGAGGTTGGAATTTGCAGAGCGAGGCTTTTCGGGTCTTGAAATACAACTTTCATTTGGGAAAATAATATCTGGGAGCTGAAAAAATAGCAGGAATGCTTCTGCTTCCTTTTGGTGGGCACAGCTGGCCCCAGATGTGCTGTCCCAAAACCACCATTTCCCACCCCAGAATATGTAACCAAAACTTTAGGATTCTTCCTTCGAGTCCAGATTTAAAATCCCTTTTTTTTTGCTTGCCTATGGCTTGGGGAGATGACGCTGAGTCCTGTGGGCATCAGCTCCAGGGCTCCACCTGTGCTGATGGGGCTAATTAGTCCTAGGCTAATTAGTCCTAAGCAGCCCTAATGACGCTCCCCAGCCGCCACCACCTCGTTCCCTGTAGGAATGCTGTTTTCCAGCCTTTTCCTTGGATTTACCTGATTTCCCTGATGATTTGGATCTTTAGTCCTGTTTGCCTTGCTCAGGTGTGCGAGGCCCAAGGGAGATTAATCTTCCCTTAAGGAGCTGAGGCTCCTCCCACTCGGAATGCCATGGGAATCCATGCGAGCGTTCCGCCCTGTTTTTATAAAGTTTATCCGGTTGCTAGCACTGGAAAAAGCCGAGCTCCGCGTCCTGAAAAGCCCCGAGAGGCAGGGAAACAGCCTGGACAGGATAAAAATGTAACTTTCCCCGGGAACGTTCTGATTAAACGTCATTGGAGTGACTCTGACAAACACGTCTTCCCTTCGCCCACCACATTTTTATTAAGTGACTGTCTTGGAACCACTTTATCGCGGGCTTTGTCACGCCCTGACCCCGACGGCGACTCCAGGGACCGCTTCTGTCCCGCCCCGGGGCCACACGCTCTCGGTTTAATTACGAGCGTCACTAATTAATGACGCGAGGGCCGCTTCCCCTCACACACACCGGCCGCCAGGGGGCGCTGCCCACAGTGCGTGAGGGGAGGGGGGGCGGCGGCCATGACGCAGTGGCGGGAGGGGAGGCCCATTCCCGCTCCCGGTGCCCGTCCCGGTTCTCGCCAGGCGGAAGCCGCCGCCCTTTTCCCCCTTTCCCTCCCTTTTCCCCCCTTTTTTCCCCACCATTCCCGGGGGGACGCCGCCGTCACGTGACGGGCGCGGGGCACGTGACGCCACGCGCGGCGAGGCCCCGCCCCCTTCGCGCGCGCACGGCGGCGGCGGCGGCCGAGGGGAAGCGGAGGAGGGCGGGGCCCGCGCGTGACGTCGCCGCGAGGTTGACGGGCGTGGCGGAGAGCCAATGAACGCGCGAGACGCCGCGGCCGCGGCCAATGGCGGCGCGCGGGGGGGGCGGGCCCAGGGCCGCGGCGGAGGAGGAGGAGGAGCACGGCGGGCGGCGGCGGCGGCGTGAGGGGACGCGACGACATCGCGGCCCCGGCGGGCGCGGAAGACGCTGTGGCGGCGGCGGCGGCGCGTGCGGGCCGCGGGCGCTGAGCGAGCGTGTGCGGGCAAAGCGCCGGGGGCCGCTGCCGCCGCTGCTGCTGCCGCCGTTCTCCTCCTCCTCCTTCTCTTCCCTCAGCCGCCGCCGCCATTTTGTGCGAGTGCCTCGCGCGGGCGCCATGTTTGTAAGGAAGAATTAGGGCCGCCATCTCCGGCCAGCAGCACCTCCCTCCCCCCGTGTGTGTGTCCTCCCGCTCTCCTGTGCCCCGGGGCTGCCGCTCGAGCCGCCGCCGCCGCCACCGCCTCCCCGCAGCGCCCGCGCGGGGCGGCCGGGCCCGGGCGCTGAGTGCCCGTTAGTGTCTCACTAAGTAACCGTGAGTGCAAACCTTCATCATCTCTCCTCACTGAGGGGCCCGGCCCTCCTCCTCCTCCTCACCGAGCCGCCCCCAGCGCGGCCGTGCGCGCCGCCGCCGCCGCCGCCTCCTCCCGCCGCTCCGCACCGCGGGCAGCGGCGGGGCCCTGCCTTCCTCCACCTCCCTCCTCCTCCTCCTCCTCACCACACCACAGCCAGGCACAATGGCCTTTGAAAGCCTGTTCTCCAAACCCCCAAACCCAGTTCTTGACCCAAACATGCCCGACTCTGACAGGCAACATGCAGGGGACGAAAGGTCGAGTAACATTCTTCTCTCTCTCCGCTTCTCATAATGGTGGTACTTAGTGGGGTGATGCTGGTAATGATGATGATGATGCTGATGCTGATGATGATGCTCTGTTAATGTGCCTGAGGGGGTTAACGATGTTTTTGGGGGGCAGGTCACCTTCAGGCTGGAGCGGGGTGGTGGTGGTGGGGAATGCAAATTGGGGAGGGGGGTGTCACTGCATTAAAAGTGCATTTTTTTTAGCAAAGTTTTAATTTTTCCTTTTGGAATGCATGCGTTTTTACATCTTCATTGATTGATTCTGGCTGGGAAGGGGGGCTGTTTGCCATTCTTTCCATAAATTGCACTTTCCAGGGGGTGTCTGTTGAATGTCACCATTGTTCTCTGTCTCAGGCAGGAAAGGGTGCTCCGAGTTGGGCGGGTTTTTTATTTTTGGCTGTTTTTGTTGATACCACAATCTCTCACTAGAGCCATATTTAACGTCATTTTCTTGCCAGATTCCACCTTACACATTTAACTGGATCTTTTTTATGCAGATTAAGGGCTGACTGACGTTATCTTTGCCACCTCTCAATCCCCATGCGCAGAAACCCAGAGTCCTGTTCCTGGTGAAAGGACCTCTGTTGCTCCCTCCCTCCTTCCCTCCCTCCTTTTCTCTCCTGCAGCTGCTGGAAATTCAAATCCTTTCTCCAGGCAGCTCTGGCCTTCCTAACTAGTTCCAAAAATACCGTGCCAGGGTGGCAGTTGCCAGTGCTTGATCCTGCATCTACCCTGAGCCTTCCTGACAGAGCTGCAGGAGTTAAAAACGCCGGGGTTTTGGCATTCCCAGGGCTTGGCCTCCCCCCACACAGCTCCACAACCATTTGTGGTACTTCAGAGGACAGGGAAACACTGGGAAAAAACCCAAACAAACAGACAAACAAAAAGAAAAGCTGCTGGGTAAATGCAAAACTGTTTCCTTGTTGGAGAAAAGAGCCCCGAGTTCTGTGTTATAAATTGGGAAGTGGTCCCAAAATGCTCCTCGGGTTTAGTGCAAGGGTCAGGGCAGAGCCCAGAGCTGCTGGTGCTTGTTTCCCCTTCCTGCTTGTCCTTGGGAAACGCTCCTGGGATTTAGTGCAAGGGTCAGGGCAGAGCCCAGAGCTGCTGGTGTTGTTTTCCACTTCCTGGTTGTCCTTGGGAAGTGATCCCTAAAATGGGCCTGGGGTTTAGTGCAAGTCCAGGGCAGAGCCCAGAGCTACCAGGTCTTGTTTTCCCCTTCCTGCTTGTCCTTGGCAAGGGTGGAAGTTGTGTCATGCTCTGTTTTCCAAGCTGAGTGCACACCAGGAACCCGCTGGGAGCTCTGGAGCTGGGGCAGAGCTGTGCTGTGGAGTTCCTGCAATCAGGCTGTGACTTTTCACTGTTTCAGGGATTGAAAATATCTGTGGAGTTCTCAAATCCTTGAGGACAAGCCCGAGTGACTCCGGGTAGTGCTGGGAGCAGAGTTTTTCCAGCTTGGAGTTCTCATCCTCTCACCAGCTGTTCCCACCAGTACAACCAGTTGTGACACTGGTAATTGTGCAATAGAGCCAATAAGTGCCACCTAACAACCTAATTAATTTTAATTTACAAGTGTTGCTTTATAATGTTTTAATTTATGAGGTGAAGAGCAACAATACACACGACCTGGGAGATCATAACTTGTACTTTTTCTAAAGCTTCAGCTCTGTAAAATGAGTTCATTCACTTCAAAAAAGGCCCAACTCTGAAGTTTTTGTGTTACACCAGGTGTGCAAATGTAGGACCAGTAAAACCAGTTTACTGCAGGGAACACCCATACTGGCAACCTCGTAATTCCCAATCAATTTGTGCAGCAGGAATTCTGTTAATAGTTTGATTTGAGCTGAACTGTTGAATGATAAAGGAAATTACTTAGTAAAGAATAATTTAAAAAACCCTGTCAGTCCACACTTGGAATATTCCAATTTGGAAGGTTGTTTTAATGCAGTTTTCTCAAGACAGGAATGTTCTTTAATTAGTTTTAGTTAATTCCTGTTGTTGACAATATTTTGGTGAGGGGTCTGAGCCTTCCAGCACAGGGGTCCTGGAAAGATTTTTCCTGCAAGGATTTTGTGAGGATTTCTTGGTTCTGTGTGGGTAAATCCATGGCAGGGTAAGGAATAAGTTGGAGGCAAGTTTCTTTACACAAAAATCAGTGCCAGATTTCCCAGAAAACAGCTTGAAATTAATTTACTTTCACTTTTTACTGCTCCCAGCCACCCTGTGCTTTTATTTGATTTTCCCCGTGAAGATTCAATTATTTGGAGTTATTTTTCTTATTAATTCCTAATTTCTTAAGCAGCACCTTCATACCAAAATTTGGAGAATTTTAACCTAAACTAAAATTATTTTTAAATAAAAAGAAGGGAGACAGGAATGAAAATTTTAAAACCTCAATAATGTTTGAGGTTAAAGATTCCCAGAATATTTCAGAAAATGTATCCTGGGTTTGGACTTAAGGAGCTTCTGGAGTAAATCTTCTTTAGGCATAAGGAATTCTATTTTTAAGGATGACCTGAAATAAGGTCAAGGAAGGGGAGCTAAAATCCAGGTTTTAAGGTTAGAAATAAAATTTAAATACCAAAATTAGGATTTTTTGATTCTCCCTTTCCAAATATTTGTGGAACTGCCCAGGGATTTCATCAGGTTGCTTTTCCCTGGAAGATCATTTGGCTTCTGTGCCTTTCTGATCCATTTGAGAGCTGCTATAGGAATCCAGTGGGATCAGAGAGTGGGATTGTTTTCTGGGATTATTTTCACATATCCATCTAGATCCAAGTGTCTGGAGGTTGTGGGAGAGGGGGAACTCGTGAAAGGAGGTTCTGCTCTCCCTTCCTGGTGCACAGCTCCAGTTTGGGATTTAAATGGGAATAAAAGCAGCTAAACCAGAAGAGAATTCCTGCTTTGGCACTTCCTTGAAAAATAACTTACTTTCCAAGAAATGGTATATTTGACCATTATCTTTCCAATCCATATTTATCCAGTTGTTGGGTTTTTTCCTTATTTTTCCTTCTTTTTCCTTCCCCCCCCCCTTTTTTTTTAACATTCTTGAAGCTCAGTCCTTGGAAAAGGCTTGGATGTTGTGGAAAAAACTTAGAGATTAGAGGACTTTAGTAATCTTCCCTCTGTCATGCAATCCAAGGGATTGTATTACTGAGACTGGTTTACTTGGAAAGTTATTCCAGTCCTGGATGCATCCCAAAAGTGGAAATCCATGAGTGTAATTCCCAGAGGAACTGGGACATGGGAACAACTTGTTCCCAAGGAGTATTTTCTGTAGGTGTTTTATGGAAGAGGATATTTTAATTGATCCTTGAGGGAATGAGTTTAACTGGTATCATCAAAACATAATTGGATTTTTGGGATAGCTGCAGGTGTTTCAGGGACATTAATGTTCCACTTTTATTTCATTAATGTAATTGGAAAAAATTCCAAGTCATACAACAGTCATGTGTTCTCCCTGGCATATCCATTTATCCCAAAAATCACAGCTTGGGGTTGCTTCAGACTTCATAACTGTTTTTCTCCAGTGACAGGTGAGCTGAATGATAACATGGAATTTTATTGTCTTCCTGTCCCTCTTCCAGGGAGGATGGAGAGCTGGAAGATGGGGAAATAGATGATGCAGCCTATGAGGATGTGAAGGAACACGGCTCAAAAGGGGAGGATAAACAGAAAAACGAGAAGGGCCACCGGAAATCCCGGAAAAAACGCAAAAAAGAGAAGGAGAAGAAAAAATCCAAAAGGAGAAGACGGGACAAGCATAAGGTTAGGGCAAAACCCAACATTTTGGAAGTGCTGGTTTGATATAGGGGTGTCCATGACAAGGATCCAAGAAATTGGCAAAGGAATTAAAATGGTTTTATTACCATTAAAAATTAAAGTGATCTTAAATGTTCAAAGCCCAGTTCTTGGAAGCTGAACCAGAGGGATTTGAGAGTTTTTAGGATAATATGCACAATGTAAATTTATCACTTTTGTGGTCATTATATTCATGGAAAGAAGATGATTTCCTCAAAATTCCCAGCTTTTTTGTTCTGTTTTCTAGCATAACTCCCCTTCCAGCGATGACAGTTCCGACTACAGCCACGACTCCGACATGGAGCGCACAGAAAGGCCCCACAAAAAAAGCAGCAGCTCTTCCTACAGGGATTATGATTCCTCCTTCAGTCAGGTAGGAAGTTTCAAACTCATTCCTCATGTCCTTATTGAGGTGACATTCCAAAAATATAAATATAAACAGTGTGGGTTTGGAAGTTTGGCTCCATCCTTGTGCCTGTTTTCCTGGATTTCTGGAAGCACATCCAGTTCTCATCTTCCTGAAGGGATTCCCAGATGTAAAGCAGGATCTGTGGTAGAAAATAAGCCTGATACCAATTCTTCTTCCATCAGCTATCAGGAATTAAGGGATCTTTATTATTAAGGAATGTTTTTATTGTCTGCACTGGATTTAGACTGGACTCAAAGGAAAAAACTCTTGAAAAGTCACTTTTCAATATCTAAAGTTGATTCTGCTTTTGGGAGCTCAATTTTCTTGGCTTTTCTCAGCTGGTGAATTAAAAATATTATTTTTTCATGAATAACTGATTTTCCCTGTCTTATTGATGCTTTTTTTGGGCAAATCTGGTAATGACGAAAAAATTCCATAAATGGATTTTTAGAGCTGTTTGGAGGGGTGGGATTTGGAAATACAGAATTGCTTCCTAATGCAGTCCCTTTCCTTACAGCATGGACACGTGTCAGGGAATTACATGAGTTCCCAGAAAATGCAGCATAAAAAAAATGTCAAAAGTAAGGAATATGACAACTACAGTCATTACAGTGATGAAAACTTTGGCAATTACAACGAGGAGGAAAAGGATGAGGATTTTGCTGACCAGCTCAAACAGTACAGACAAGCTAAAGAGACTTCCAGTGGGGATTTGGGACCTCCATTCCCAAAGGAACCAGTGAAGAAACAGGGCATGAAAGGGATCCAGAAAGGTAAGGGGAGTTTTGGTGGCATTTTTGGGGTGGAGACCTGGATGAGGGAAGCTGCCAGGGATGGTTTTCCTGGGATATTTTGGCTGGTCAAAAATAACATTTCCAACAGTAAAAAAGGAGGGATTTAATTTATTCCATTTGTCTCTCTTTGATGCCATGAGAGAATCATTTTCCCTTAATTTCTGTCATCCTTTTATGAGGTTATTCCTGTTTTCCAGGCATTTCCCAACGAGGGAACAACTACAACGTTGGAAGAGGGCGTGGAATGCAAAAGAAACTGAAGCGCAAAGATCGCGGCAGGGGCAGAGGTGGCAATAAAGGATCCGATGGCTTCCATGAGGTACCTGCAATTCCAGTCCTTATTCCCAATGTGTGCATCATCAGTGCTCCAAAAAGAAGCTGATAAAATGTGGATTTTTTTTTTCCAGGATGGCAAACCAGTGAAGAAATGGGTTAATATGAGCCAGGAGTTCATCAACCAGCACACAGTGGAGCACAAGGGCAAACAGATCTGTAAATACTTCCTGGAAGGGAGGTGCATTAAGGTAAATTTAATTCTTTTTTAAGATGAATTTTTAGCAAACTTGTGAAACTCAGTATTTTGATTTCTGGTGTGCTGAGGATTTCCAGATGGAATTATTTGTGGAAAAACACACCCTTCTGTTACACAATTTTATTTAAATTCTAATAAAAATTGAAATTTTTATTAATAAAAACATTCTAAACTTACCCTGAGAATGATAATATATTAATGATATAACTTCTCACAAGTCTGGAATCTAAATAGGCAATAATTCATGAATATATTAAATTATTTCCTGCTTATTTGGGAACTGCTTTAAAGTTTAGTGGTGCTAAACTTTAAAAAGTGGGATTGGTAGAAAACACAACCACTGCATGCTTCTCACTTTTATTTGGTTCCTTGGGATTTAGTGGTGGAATTTTCTGTGTCTTACCCAAATGGTAGAAATAAAAGTGAAATGTTGTGTTTCTTGCTGCCTTTAAATACCTTTGCCTCAGATGACTATTTGCTGCCACCTTCAGTTTTAGAAGGGACTGGAAGAGCACTTGGTGTCTTTTTCAGGAAAATAAATCCTAAAAAAGTACCCAAACCCCCATCCAGCAAAAGAATCCTAAAGAATAACAGAATATATTAAAGTAATTCAACAAAATATTATTTCAGTGCCTTTTTAATGCAAATTCCTAGGTGAAGGCAGAGAACAGGGATTGTTTTCTGTCACATTCCATCTGTTCCTTTGAATTCCAATCCAGGAATTTTCCCTATGTCCAGATGTTCTCTATTTACAGTTTTTATTGCTTATAATGGAATTTAATATTGGTAAAAATGAAAAATCTCAATTCAGCTGAGGAGGATGTTCTTTTTGCTATGGATTTAAATTACTCAGCGTTTCAGATGCATAATGGTTTTTCCTTGTTTGTTATTTTTTTCCCAATTTATTTATAGGGAGAACAGTGTAAATTTGATCATGATGCAGAGATTGAAAAGAAAAAGGAAATCTGTAAGTTTTACATTCAGGGTTACTGCACCAAAGGAGAGAACTGCATTTACTTGCACAATATCCTTTAAAAGTATTTCTAAATTCACCTGAAATGTTAATTTCTATTATTTTATTTCCATTTATTTTTATATAAATGGTTTCTAAAGGGGAATGCTTTTTAAGAGACTACCATCTACTGTGTAGATGAATTACAAGATTCTTTTTCTCAAATACTTCAGAGGAAAAAATAAATATAAAATGACTGATTTGTAACATTTTCAAAAATAAATTCCCTGGAATTTTTGATACATTAATCCACACCTTTAAACCCCTGATCTGTTCCCCTTTGTCATTATTTTGGTGTTTTCCTCTGGAATTGAGACCTTTCCCTTTTTAATCACAACTGGAAAATTAAATCTGAAGGCCACAGAAATGTCATTTTTAGGAGGATTTTAAATGGAAATAAGAGGTAAGTTGGTTGTTAGCTTCTAAAATTCCTACCATAACAATGAATTCCTGATGAAGAATTGAGGGATAGCTGCCAGGTGGATTTTACCACCTTCCCAAAATGTTAGAAATCCTTAATTCCTTCCTCACATGAATTCCCCTGCAAGTTCTACCACACAGGAGCAAAGTGTTATCAAGGAGATAAATGCAAATTCTCTCATGCGCCCCTGACTGCAGAAACCAAGGAGCTGTTGGATAAGGTGAGTGATCTGGGTACTGGGATATCAGGAGTGGGGAAGGGATGGAGGAGCCTTTTCCATGTGCTCTGGGAAACACTGAGCTCTGTTTTATTGGGATATTCCCTCTCCAGTCATTGCCCACCAGGTTTTAAAAAGGGGTGTGAATCCAACACTAAAAACTTGAGGAATCCTGGAATAACTCCTTCCACTCCTGGTTGAAAGAAGTGGACTTGTGGGAAATTGTTCTTTCCTGAAATAGAGAAGTATTTTCTTGGCTGGGATTTGGTGTCCTGAAAAACAACTCCCAAAAATGGGTTTAGAATTCCTTTGAGTTGGATGTCAGTATCCAGCAGTATTGTAGCAAATAACAGGAAAGTTGTTTATTTAAATATGGAAATAATATTTCAGAAAAAGGCGCAAGACTAAATTGAACTGGAATACTGGAAAACTGATGAAATATTTGCCACATGACTTTCTTCCAGGTTTTGAATAATGAGGAGGAACCCCAAAATGAAGATGAGAAGGAGCTGGAGGAACTCCGGAAGCGGGGCATTGTTCCTCTGCCCAAACCCCCGCCGGGGGTCGGACTCCTGCCAACGCCCCCGGAGCAATATCCCTTCTCCGAGTCCGACATGGAAAATTACCAAGATCCTTCAGGAGATTATAAGAAAATCCCATCTCTTTTTGAAATCGTTGTGAAGCCCACTGTGGATTTGGCACACAAAATTGGGAAGAAGTAGGTGTTGGAATTCTGAGGAGAACTCTCCTGAATATTTATAATTTAATTTTTAATCATTGTTCCTGTCAGGATTCTGGGCTAAGTTTGAGGATCTGCCAGATAGCTGATACCAGGATTATTTCCTGTTTTCCATAGAAAGGAATTTAGGCCTGACCTTCCAGAAGTTGACTCTTGGTTTGCATCTTCATCTGCAGGTGGAGCAGTTTGTTCCCTGCTCCAGTCTTTTTGTAGTTGGGTTTTTTTGGGGCAAAACTGATGGAGATGAGCAAATATTGGAAAAGTGGTTTTGGCCAAGTTAAGGAATGTGGAATGGGTGTAGTTGGAAAATAATGCTCCTTTGGGAATTTTATCCAATGTTAGGTCAAATAAGAGTGGGAGGGGGCAAAGAGAGCCAACTGTTGGTGTTTGTAGGTCCAAAATTTGATTCCTTGATTTTCTTCTGCTTCCAGGCCACCAAGCTTCTACAACAGCGCGTCCCCCCCGCGGCCGCCATTCCAGGGCAACGACCCACATTCCCAGCACATGTACAATCCAGGCTCGAGTCCAGGGCCAGGTCCTGGCATGTCCCAAGGACACAACGGGCCCCCGATGCACCCCGGCTCTCCTGGGCACCATCCCTGCGGAGGCCCCCAAGGGCCGGGAATGCCGCAGAGCCCCCCCATGCAGGGCGTTCCCCCGGGATACATGGGCCCGCAGAACCAGACTGGAATGCCCATGCAGGGGCAGCAGGGTGGGCCACCCCTCACCCCGCCGGGCATGGGAGGATCCTACAATTCCCCTGGAGTGCAGGGGCACATGGTGAACATGCCAAGGGACAATCACTGCCCGCCGGGGCCGCAGTACCAGCAGATGCCCGGCGAGTACGAGCCCATGCAGAACCCGGCTGACTTCTATGACAACTATTATTCCCACCAAGCTGTACACAACTTCCAGCCAGCCAATAATTCTGGAGGTAAGGACATCTGCTGGATGAATTTTGGATAGAAACTTCATGGAATGTCTTCAGTGTTCTGGCTTTCTCAGCTGGTGCGGTTCAGTTGTGTTGTTAAGTCATGTTATGCGTTAGGGTGAAATGGGATATTGGGAAGAAATCCTTCCCTGTGAGGGTGGCGAGGCCCTGGCAGAGTTTTCCCAGAGAAGCTGTGGCTGCCCCACCTCTGGAAGTGTTCCAGGCCAGGTTGGCTGGAATAGGGGAAGGTGTCCCTGCCATGGCATGGAGCTGGATGTCCTTTAAGCTCCTTCCCAACCCAGTTCATTCCATAATTCCATGTTTATAGCTTGTCAACATTACTCTAGGATAACTGCTAACGGGAGTTTTGTCCTGCAGATGGAGCATGGCACGGAGAATTCACGGATCACCAGGCTCACCTCATGGCTCCGGAGTCGCACGCGGGCGGGAGCGAGTCGGACTGCATGGGTGGCCACATGGGCCACAACCAGGGCATCAACGTGCCCGACTTCCTGCCGGCCATGCAGAAGGCCCTGTACGTGAGGCTCAGCCAGAAGCACCAGCGGGATGGAGACTCTGCCAGCAGCCAGGGCCAGAGGGCCATGAGCAAAGATGAAGGTGAGCAGGATTTGGTTGGAATTCTCATCATACTTAATGGCCGTGGTCAGCAAATCAGTTGATGTTGACTCGCGTCATGTCACTGTTCACAGTTACTGGGAATAGTTATTGGAAGCAGCAGCAGATCAGTATTTTCAGCTCTTCTTCCCAGCTTATTCTAGGATCTTAATGTAGGTTCAGTCCATCCTGGCTCCAATGAATACTTTTTGGATCTAGTTGCACTTTTCAAAGGTCCTTTGGTTGATAATTACTTCGGAAAATCCCTTGTTGGACCAGAGGGGCTGTTTCTCGCTGCCAGGACTGGAAGTGCATTCTCTGTCCTGTTTCTTCAGGTGCACCTCTTGATCTGTTTCCTATAGAGCAGCATTTTTGCTTCTCTGATATACTTTAAAATAAAATACTGTAATTTCTTCCCTTCCTGAATCTCAACCTCTCCTACAAACTTTGGAATCTGGTTTAAGCAAGGCAGCAAATTGGTAATTTACCTGGATTAAAGACCTCTGCAAGGGGCCATTTTACTTTTCCTTCTCCTGTCAAGACTCAGATTTTAGATATGTTTTTTTTTACTAGTTCTGATAAGGATTGTTTGAAAGCAGGTTACTTTCCCAAATTAATATTGAAGGATATGGAGACACTCCCAGGCTGTGTTGCATTCTATCTCCATTACCTCCAGGTTTTTGTGTTAACAGCATTTCTTTAATTAAATGGATGTAGGTTATTTGAGGTTGTGATTTTTATGACACTGGGAGTGATTTAATATCAGATCTTTCCAGTTTGATTTTACTGAGGAGTTTCCTGTTAGGGAGTGTTGGATCCTCTAAGAATTATTTGCTGGAATAATCTAAATTTTGTGGCATTTCTTTGATTTTTAGATGACAATGTCAACTGGTATTCCAGCAGTGAGGAGGAAGAGGGGAGCAGTGTTAAATCAATCCTCAAAACCTTAAAGAAACAAAGCGAAAACTTTAGGAATCGGCAACAACATTCCACGGAGCAGCACATGCTTGGGATGCCTACAGATCCCAGGCTGGCAAAAGACAAAGGTGTGGGGCCTCAGGCTGCTGACCCCAGACTCCGGGCCTCTCCAAGGCCCAATCCCAGGAAGCCTTCGGAGTCGGCGTCCCTGGATCCCCGGCTGGCCCGCGATCCGCGGATGCACAAGGTCAGCGAGGGCGGCCACCCCGGCCCCTCCCTGGCCGGGGCCAAGCTGGATTTGCACCACGCCCACGCCGGAGTGAAGGTCAAGCAGAAAGGGCTGGATGATGATGAGGAGGACTCGGAGAGAGAGCTGAGGGAACGAGCTTTCCTCATTCCCTTGGAACCTCTGCCGGGCGTCACGTTACGGGATCCCCGCTCCCAGCTGCGGCAGTTCAGCCACATTAAGATGGATGTGACCCTGATGAAACCCAACTTTGCCAAGCACATCGTGTGGGCCCCCGAGGACTTGCTCCCAATCCCTCTGCCTAAACCCGACCCCGTCTCTTCCATCAATTTACCTCTCCCTCCACTCATTGCTGACCAGAGACTGAATAAACTGCGGAATTTGAAGAACGATCCGCACCCCAACGCGATGCCAGCTGATCCCCGGCTCGCTGCCAAGGCCAAAAACAGCCTTGTGGGCCGGGGTGGCTACTTGGATCCATCCACAGATTCCCATGCCAGTAGCTCCAGCAAACTGGGGGATCCTCGCTTGCAAAAGAACGTTGATCCCAGGCTCCACAGACTGTCGAGTGCAGACACTCACCACGGAGTTGGGAAGGATTCCCACCCTCCCAAGTTTGACCCCCGGCTCGCCAGAGCTGCTGCCAGCTCATCCCAGCCCTCGGAAGCCACGACTCCAAAATCCGACCCCGATGCTCTGCCTCCCTATGCACCCAAATTATCATCCAGTGGTGTTAGGCTGGGAACTCCCGGCTCCATCCTGAGTGGGATCAGTTTGTACGATCCCAGGGATCACAGCTCATCCTCGGACACGGCTCCAGCCAGTTCGGGAGAGAATGGAGAGAACCAGAAAAAAAGTATTTTGAAAAATTCCAGTAAAAATGAGCCGAGTCTCGTGGAAGATGCGTCCCAGCAGAAGGCTGCCTCCAACACGGAAAAACCCACGGAAGGATCAGCAGAAGCTGCTTCAGACAAGGCAAACAGCACCAGTAAATCTCAGGCTAAACACTCCAGCGCTGCCCCTGCCGTCCATAATCTCCCCATCCAGGCTCTGTCAGGATTAATCCGGCCCCAGTACAGCGACCCCAGGCAGGTGAGGCAGCCCGGACAGGTAACGCAGGCCCCGGAGAGCGATCCCAACGGGGAGTCGGATGATAAATCCTTAAAAGATGTTTTCAAGACTTTCGATCCAACTGCTTCCCCGTTTTGTTAGCAGACGGCTTTGGAGTCTTTTTACCGTTGTGGGTATTGCAGTTCTCTGCTGTTTTGTACCTGGGTTACCTCTTTTGGCTTTATTTATTTTTAAATTATAATTCCCACCACTTTTCAGCTGCTAATCTCCGAACCACACGCAGTTCTCCAGTACGCTCGAGTGTTTGCAAGGCTGTGGTATTTTCTAGAGAATCCTTTTTCTTTCCAATTTCAGGGAGACTAATAATTGACCTGTAGAAAGGAAACCAATCCCCCCGGATCGTGTTAGAGCTGAGAAAAGCACTTTCATTGTAAATAAGTCATGGAAAATTCCCAGAGCTGTATATGTGTGAGCTGCCTCTTTCCCAACCACCACTTAGATCCGATTGCCACATTTGTATAGATCCAAGCAATATTATGTACATGAATTCCCGGGAGAGATGCCGTTCCAGGACTGCCAAACCCTTGAACTGATGGAAAACCTCACGGGAATGAATTCAAAGGAAAGCGTCGCTCCTCCTTTTCCAATGAGTTGATGTAAGACACGGACAGTTTTTATTCCTGCAGTCAATATTAGTGTAAAAGAGACTATATCACATATTGAGGATGAAAAATGTCATATCTTTTAAAAGTATTTTATTCTATGCTGTACATAGAAGAAATTGTGAAGTACATAACTAGCAAAAGTAACTGTTCGAAGTGGAGAAAACTACATTGTCTAATACGGAAAAAAAAAAGGTTTTTATTTAATTTTTTTCCACGCCTACACGATTGGGATTTAGTGCTCCGAGTTCCATTGTGGTGTTCATGTATTTCAATGTATTTTTGTATTCAGCTGCTTAATTTGTATTGCTTTTTTTGTATGGCTGTAACTGCAGTACTTGTATTCATGGTGTCTCGACGACATTTTTAACAAAACAATTAAAAAGGGTACAGTTAACTCCTGGAGATGACTCCGTGTGCATACGGTGGCAGCTGGGAGGAGGGGCCCTAAAGCTGGGCTTTTTGGGATGCTTTGTGGGGTTTCAGAATAACCTTGTACCTGATCCCAAGGTCTCATGGAGAGAGTTGCCATTTTCCATCATGGAACATCCTGCATGTCTTGAATTCCCCAGGTTTTGCATGGGAGAGCACAACTCTCCTCCAGACCTCCTGGGGCTGCTTTTTCTGCAGAGGAAGTGCAGTCATTCCTAGCCAGCTGCTTTTCCAATAAAAATGTGCCGGCCACTCCATCAATCATCTGCTTCCCACTCCTTTGGAAGGTTTCTCTGCTTTAAGTCTCTTCCTTGGTGGACCTTTTCCTCTTGTTTTTCCCTTGGCCAAGTGATTGTCATGGACCTTTTCCTTCAGTTTGTTTGCCAAGTGGTGTTTCCAATGGGACAGCAGAGTTGTTTATCCTGAATTCTGAGGTTTTGCCTTGCATGGATGAGCCAAGGGAAGCCTGTGATTCCTGCACAGCAGAGGAGGCATCTCTGAAGGCATCCGTGGTTCCAGTTTGCCTTCCTGATTTGCCAGAGTGGGAATTCCATTAATTTTATGCTTTTTTTTT
Organism: Passer montanus; assembly: GCF_014805655.1. NCBI lineage: Eukaryota > Metazoa > Chordata > Aves > Passeriformes > Passeridae > Passer > Passer montanus. The sequence goes on along the minus strand of NW_024368485.1, from coordinate 4,249,459 downwards.
TGTGTAGCAAAAGTAGAGAATAGACATGGAACCTGGGTTGTTATTTTGGAGTAACCCATTAGTCCTTTATTAGTAATCTGTTACTTCTTCATCTACTCACTGGTGTGGCTGGTCAGGCTTTCCTCAAAAAGCAAGCCAGCAGGGAAAAATAGCATGGAAATAGGGCATGGATACAAAGGTCTGTGAGCCCTCACAGCCTGTTGTCTCCATGTGTGTTTCCTTCCTGCCTTTGTCCTTCCCTCCCCTGCTTTATCCATTGCAGATGGCTTCCGAGACTCTGCAGTGTGCCTGCTCCTGCTTTTTCTTGGAATACAGAGGAGATTCCTTGCTGCCACGCACGTAATGGAATTCCTGGTCTGGGGAAGGTGGTTGGGATGCAGGTGGGACACCAAGGTGGGCTGGAATGGGCTGCAGCCACCATGGTGCCAGTTGTGATCTGCTGTGGTGTTGGATTGTGTATTCCACAGGGGAGGCTCCCTTCCACCTCTCCTGCAGAATTCCAGCATGGTCCAGTGTTTCTGTGGGACAGCTCATGATCCTGAGGCTGGGAAGGATGGATGTGGAGAGCCAGGATACAGGAGCAGCAGTGTCCCCAGTCTAGGATACTCTGTAAGTGAGGTAGGTGATCTTGGGGACTGAATGTTTACTCTGGATAGGAGAGAATCCTGGTGCTGAGTGGGATTTTGGGAAGAAATCTGCAGGCTCAGGGGCAGCAGGTGAGACAAAACACTCCCCACTGCTGTATCCCTGGATGTGCGAAGGAGGGAAAGCTGAAAGATGGCACAAAGCCTGAGCATCTCTGGATCACAGAATCCTGGAATAGTTTGGGTGGGAAGGGACCTTAAACTCATCCCATTCCACCCCCTGCCATGGGCAGGGATACCTCTGACACCTCCCACTGATCAGGGTTCTCCAGAGCCCCTTCCATCCCATCTCACCACCTGGGGGTAAAACACTCACCAGAAGATTCCTGGCCTCCCCACGGAGCTGGTTCCAAGATTTTCCTGCCACAATGAAAAACTCCAGCATGAATCCTTCACACTGAAAGTATTCCTCCTCTGCTTCCAGCGGCACTGGGACGAGGAGCCCCTCTGGATTTACAGATGTCTGTCCATAACTGTATGTCCTTTCCTAGGATGGGGATGCTTTGGGATATTCCTGCTCTGAGGGGGTTGCTCTTGTACCACAGACATCAGGGTGGGCTCAGCCTTTGCCCCTCGAGTTTTCCGGAGCCCTAATTCATCCCGGTCGGAATTTAAAGCCTCCTTGGCTCTGTGCTGTGTCAGGTTTTTCCTCCACTGCTGGCAGAAAGCAGCAACTTCTTCTTCTTCAGGGTCTGCTGGAGGTTGTCCCAAACCCTGTTGGATGAAGGAATTGGTTTAATATATCCCTGTGCATCCTAAATTATGGAAAAGTCTGGATGTGCCAATGTGTGTGTGATCCACACGGCATCGCTACTTCTTAATTCTTCAAAATGTTTAAGAATGCTTCAAAAGCTTCTTACAGGGAGAGGAAAGGAGGGCAGTTTGTTGATAGGCAGGAAATTTTCCAAAGGGAAATTTCCAGGTCATAAAGGACTTTGGGATCTAGGTAGTCAAAATTCATTAATTAATTAATTCAGTATCAGCAAAGTGAAAAATGGGCAAATAGAGGAAGTGCTAAGTTTAATTAAGCACAGGAGGAGCTTTGTCACCCTTGGGGCTGACTGTTCAGCAAATGGCATTCTAAAAAATCTGTGTTTCCTTCAAAAAGAGATGCTGATCCCAGGAAAAGCAGTAGGATTATAGAGGAGGAAGGGGTTCAGATGGAAATGCTGCCTTAGGGAGAGGCTGGTGGTGTTTGCACTTGTTTTCCAGTTATTTTCAGGAAAAATCTCCCGCAGAATTTACAGTCAGGCCAGGTGGCTGTAGATGGCAGCTGCATGGGAAACTCTTGGGAATTTGGCTTTTGGGAATAAAGAGGACAGCATGGACTAATTCCAAATAAAGGTGCTCTATGATCCAAAAATTAAGTGAGGAATGGACCAGGTAAATGTGACTTCAAGGACAGCCAGTGCCTGGGATGATGCAGGGTGGGCTTTGGACACGAGACAAGCACAAATGAAAGTATTCCAGGAGGAATATCTGCTCCAGCTGGAGTCCCACAGCAGCCAGATCCCAGCTCCCATAGAAAGACCTGGATGAGAAACTCCCACAGCATGGAATTGCCCTGTCACAGAGAAGCTGTGGCTGCCCATCCCCGGAACTGCTCAAAGCCAGGTTGGATGGGGCTTGGAGCAACCCTTCCCACCCAGGTAACTCCAGGATTGATTCCATGGTGGACTCACTTTGACACACGCCGCCTCGGCCGCCCTCAGGACATGCTGGACTGCTTGAATGAGGTTCTGCACGTTGCTGAGCAGCAGCTCAGAGGAGCCCCTGCTCTCTCCAGTCACTGCTTTCACCCTTCAAAGACATTCCAAAGGATTTTATTGGAAGGACATTGGATATCCTGACAGTGTTATTCCAATCCCAGCTTATCCCCTGCACCATCGGAGCACCATGGAGGGAAGGGAGGCTTCCAAATTGTTCTTCAATTCTTGGACAATACCCACCTCCCCTAGGACCTCTGGGGACCACCACCCACATTCCTTGGAGAAAGGAATCCATCCCTTGGGAGAGGTGATCCAGCTGCTGGCAGCTCACCTGGCCACGATGCCGAGCTGGCTGCTGATGGATTGGGTGTGCTCAGTGGCACGGAGCAGCTCCATGGAGCATCTCTGGTCCAGGCAGTGCTTGGCGAGGATGTTCCCAAATTTAACAACCACCTGCCCGTCGGAAACCATTTGTCTGGCACAGGCAACAAACTGCTCCTTGCTCTGGAACGGGATAAAAATCAATGGGACTGGGGAGAGAAGGAAAAAAAAAGCTTTTCCTGCAGGACAGGGAAGGTCCAGGAGGCTCAGATACATCCTGACGAAAGGACAGGATGCCAAGCTCACATCCAACCAGGAGGAAGGAATTGGGAGTATTTTGCATAAATAGAGCTGGTGCCACTCTCCCAAGAGCTGGGAGACACCGGGATTTGGGATGGAGTTGCTGTGATCCTAAGGGAAAACTAGAGGGATGAAATGCTGCCTACCGCAATGGGGCCCTTCCTCCTCAGGAACTGAGCCATGTGGAGCATCCTCGTGGCCATGTCCTGGGTCACCTGGGACACCTTGCTGGGGCCACCTTGCCACTTGTCACAGTTTCCTCTCTCCTGCTTTGCAGGGGAGATGCTGGAAGGGCCATCCTGGTGCTGTCGAGACAGTAATGGAGCAGATTCCAAACCTGGAATGTGTGGACACAGCGATGCCGAGTGGTCTCCTCCACCTGGGTGTTTCTGAAGGAGATTGTGGTGAGTAAAGCTGGTGGGAGAGCTGCCCACCCCCCTCTGGGTCCACTCCACCTTCCCACCAGCCTTTCTCCCTAAATCCAAAGACCTTGGAGCCATCTCAAAATGGAGTGGGGTGTCCTGCAAGCTGACAGTTTGCAATTAATTCCCAGCACAATTAGAGCTCTTTGCTGAGGGACCTGGGTCTGTGCCAAAGCCTTTCCCAGCTCCTGACACCCATGGGAATGGAGTTGCTGGTGTTCCCAGAGGGAATGTGTGGAGGTGAGGGAGAGTGCTACAGCCCCTCTGCCTCTGAAATGGTGGATTGGGATGGATGTAGGAGAGCCTGGCCGATCGGATATCCAGGAATCCAGGGCTGCCAGCAACCTGAGCTGCCTGAGTGGCCCAGGGTCAGCCTGCTGACCTCCAGAGGCCCTGCCAGCATCCCTCACATTCCTGCTCCAGGCTGGGAGCACCAGGAATGATGGACAGCCCTGACCAACACCCTGCCAGGGAAAAGAGCTCCCGTACCAGTTCACACACTTCCTGCAGGGCTTCACTTGCTCCTCTGCTCCTGCACGGATAAATTCCTGCTGCCTCAGCAGGCTCTGGGGCTGGGGAGGGTCCAGCTGTGCTGCTGGGTGATCCTGGGCAGCGTTCCCGCTGCAGGCATTCTGTGAGGCACCGCAGGATGTCCCTGTCAATTCCATGGATATCCCAGAGCTGTGTGACAAGGTAGTGTGCCTTGGCCGACCAGTACCATGCCATGCCCTCCAGGTGGGGATCCCCAGGGTCCTGGCAGGGATCCCCAGGGTCCTGGTGGCTCTGGAAGTGCCGCCGGGCGCTTCCCACCACGTCAGCCGTGAGGAGCAGGAGGTGGTCAGCCATGGACAGCAGGTCAGGCTGCGATGGAAGTGGAGCACCGGCCTCCAGAGCACCCTGGAGGGTGTTTCTGACCCTCTGGACATCAGCCATGAGCTGATTTGCCTTCTCCTCAAAACCTTCTTTGCTCCTCTCCCTCTCCTCTCGGGTGAGGTTGGACAGAGCTGCTCCAACCACATCTTGGATGAGCTGCAGCTGTTCCATGTTGACCTTTTCCATGTGGAGCAACAAAGCCTTGGCCCTGAGGGCCACGTCCCTCTGCAGGAGCTCGAAGCGGATGGCCAAGCTGGCAGTAGGCAGTGGGGAGAGCAGGAGGGTGTTGGACACATCCAGCAGCGCTTCCATGAGCACCTGGATCTCCTCCCGGAGCACCAGGATTTCTCTGGCACCCTGGTCTCCAGGGCAGGATAAGTAGGAGAGCCGGGCAGCCTCCTGCAGCCTGAGGGAATTCTCAGCCACAGCAGCCAGGAGGCTCCGTGGGCCAACCTTGTTCTTCACAGCTCTGCTCAGCTCCCTCAGGAACAGGACATCCCTGCCCACAAACTGATCCATGGCATCCAGGAGGACACACATGCCAATGGCCCACCGGACACCATGCAGCTCCAGGATGGCCTTTTCCATCCCACAGGATTCCCTGAAGGACACTGCCTTCTCCAGGAACCCTTTGGTGTTCAGCTGAGCACGGGAAAACTTGGCTTGGAGCTGCAGAAAGCTCTCCTGGATGTGAGAGGGATTGGGATTTTCCCTACTGCAGGCTGTGCTTGCAATGTCTCCTGCCACCTGCACTGCTCCTGCTAAACCCAGCAGGGTCTCATCCAAAGCCTGCTTCCCTCTTGGAAAGTCACCTGACAGGATAAATCCAAGCACTTGCTGGGCCAGACCATTCCAAGAGCCTGCCACAGCTGCCAGGCACTCCCGAGTCTCCTGGATCCTCCCCGAGAGCCTGAGTGCCACTGGGAGAAGCCTGCCTGGAGCAGGGAGCTGCCCGGGGATCATTTCTGTGGCCAGGCTGATGATCCTTGGGGTGAGTGCCTTGATATCCCAGTGCTGCTCCAGCACCTGGAGCTGGGGGGGTTCAGCCACAGGCAGCGCTTCCCGTGCTGCTTCCACATAGCCATGGGAGAGCTCCAGCAGGACGGAGCAAGCAGCACGGACAGTGTCCATGTCACCGGCTCGGGATGCTCCCAGCAGAGCTGTGATGACTGGGTGTGTATCCCCTTTCCATGGATCCTGGTGGAAGTTAGCTGGTGGTGGAGATGGATGACTTTGGGTATCTCCTTGGAATGCTGCCTCATCCCTACTGGTTTGTGTCCCAGCGTGGGACGGGCTGAGCTCCAGCCCCTTTTCCACCTTGGTGCTCCGCACTCGCTCCCGGAGCGGGCTGAGGATCTCCGGGTGGTTGGACCCGTCCAGCCCGGCTTGGACACGGAGAGCAGAGTCCACCAGGGAGCTCACTGCCTGGGAAAAGGCATCCCGGCTTTGGAGGCAGGAAAACCTTCCTGGAATGAGGGCCGTGACTTCTCCCAGCTCCAGGATGGATTTGGCCAACTGCTCCACCCACACCAGCAAACCATTCCTGAAGATGGGATCCGTGGTCCTGTCCACGTGCCGGGTGGAGGCTCTGACCACCCAGCGTGCCCAGCCCATGAGGCGAGCGGTGTGCCAGGAGAATCCCTCGGGATCCCAGCATTCCAGTGCTGCTTCACACCATTCCTTTTGCTTGGCCAGCTCCAGGATGGATAACTCAAGGAATTCCCTCATGCCGATGGTCTCCTCAAAGCAGCCCAGGAGGCTGTTGGTGGCTCTGGCCCAGGCACAGCACAGGGCCTGGAGCTGCTCCATGGTGTTCCCACTTGTTTCCATGAGCAGGGAAGGTAGGCTGGCCAGGAGGCTCCGCAGGTGCTCCATGCCTTCCCGGATTTCCCTGGCAGTTTGGGCCTTGGCACACCTGGCCAGGAGCAGATCGGCCGCTCGGAGTTTCCGCTGGGCCTGAGCGAAGAAGGCGGCAATGAGGGGCTGGAGCTTCCTTAGGATTCCTCCTGCTCCTGCTGGACAGCACCCTGAATGGGCAAGGCTAAGGGCACCTTCAACCAGCTCCCTCAGGGGCTCCTTCTCCTCGAAGAATCCATCCAGGATTTGGCACAGCGTGGCCCTGAGCGCTGCCCGGTCCAGCTTTTCCAGCTCCTCCCTCAAGCTGTGACATTCCCGCTGCAGTCCCTGCTCTCCCTGGCTCGTGTGGCTGCAGATGCTCCTCCTCAGCTGCAGCAGGGCCCAGCAACGTTCCAGCAGCTCCAGCTGCAGATCCAGCCTGGATGACTCTGCCAGCAGCATTCCGTGGAGAATGATTGCTTCCAAGTGGGAGCTGAACCCGCCCTCGGAGAGGCGCAGGGGGTCAGGGTGGGAGAGGAGAGCCTGGAGCCTGCTCACCTGCTGGGAGAAGATCCCACTCCTGTCCTGTGGCTCCATGAGCAGCGAGAGGAGCTCCCTGATGGTCCTCTCCGTCAGCTGGAAAACAGAATCCTGGGAGAGGCCAGCTTGGCTGTCCCTGGAATGTGTCAGGGCTGTGGGGATGAGTGAGAGGCACTCGTGGAGCAGCTGCAGGGCCTGGGCCAAGCTCTTCCCCCTGGGACAATCCCCGAGTTCCTGGAGGCGCTTGGCCGTTAGGCGGCTCAGCAGGAGCACGGCCTCGGAAAAGGCCTGGAATGCAGCCAGCAGCCCTGCAGTGTCCCGGGCATCCCGCAGCACGCTCAGGCATTCCAGGAGCCAGCTGGCAGCGCCAGTGATCCTCCTCATCCCTGCAGCCTCTTCCAGCTGAAGGATCTAACCAGGAAAGAAGGCAGAAAAGCCGCTCAGGTCAGGAATTCCCACTCCCGTTCCATCCCGGGAGGGGAGGAGGTGTGGTTTGCTCCATGGTCCTTCCCAGTGTCCCCTCACCTTTGCTGTCTCCAGCAGAGCCCTCCTGGCGGCCGCTGCCAGGTGCTGTCGGTGCCGAGGGCTGGCCGGATGCTCCTGGAGCTGGAATGCTGCCAGCAGCACGTCCCTCCCAGCCTGGAGCAGGGATTCACCCACGGGACACTTCTCCATGCTCCCTTCCTCGCCGGAATCCTCGGACAGCCTGGAATGGAAGCACTGGGCTCAGCACTCCTGTCTCTTCCCCACTCCCAATCCCCCCTCTCCAGGGGGATGCAGGCTCCCTGCCACCACTCCCATCCACCTCACCTCCTTGCCACAGCAGCGAGCTCTTCCATAGCTTTGGCTAATTTTCCTGCCTTTTCCCCCAAAGTGGGAAAGGCCGGACAAATCCCATCTTCCCGTTCCAGGGCGAGGAGGAGGTGGCAGAGCTCCACAGCCATGGGGCAGAGAATTCCCTGGATAGCTTTGTTTTCTGTTGGGAGCCCGAGCTCGGAGAGAGAAAAAGGCTCCATGTTGTCCTGCCTGGAAAAGGGAAAACCCTTGGGGTTAATTGGGATCCAGTGTGGAGCCTCCCGGTTTTCCCAGCGAGCTTGGATGGGGATGGCAGCTCCTCGCTTGGGAAACGCTCCCGGCTTTAATTTCGCCCAGCCCTGAAACCAGGTCACTCACCTGGAATTCCTGGGACACCGGAGCCGGGATCTCCTTCCCCGGGGGATCATCACAGGGAGTTCCCGGCCCTGCAGAGCCGGCATTCCCTCACGGGGAGGGATTCGGGACAGCGAGCCGGGGGGAACGCGAGGTCTTTCCTCCCCGGTTCCCGCGGTTCCCGGGACGCCATGCGGGACGTTCCCATGGGAGCGACGCCGGGATGCGCCAGCGTCGCCATGGAGATAAGGGGCGCGGGGCGATGGCGTCACGCCGCGCGCCGGCCGCAGGGCACGCCGGGAGTTGTAGTTCGGCGGGTTCAGGGTTATGGGATTGCCTCGGCCCAGGTGCGCAGGGGAGGGATCAGGCAGGAACATCCCAGTTTTCCCCGTGCAGGGCTCGCTCCTTCCAGGGGCGTTTGTGAACAACTCAAATGTGCGCTCATGTAACGGGGGCAGGACACAGGTGACCCCTCTGATTATCCTTAGTGTGGAATATTCCCAGGAGAGTGTAGCCTATCCCCCGGGAATCTGAGCTTCAGCTCGCCTGCGTTACAGGCCAGGGAATTCCCTGGAAACTCGCAGAGTGACATAAACAACCTTCAGGACAAGGACTGATCCCGCTCCCATTCCCAGAGCCGTCTTTTGAGCTGGCTCCCGAAGGAATCCCACTTTTGGGAGCACCCAGAGGGCCGCGGCTGCGCGGGTCCCGGCCGCCGGGAGGAGCCGCTCATCCCGATCCCCGCCGGATCCCGGATCCCGCATCCCGCCCCGCGCACGCGCCCGGCGCGCTCCCGCTGCCGCGGCGGAGGAGGAGGAGGAGGAAGGAGGAAGGAGAGCAGGAAAAGCGGGAGCGATGGACAGCGCCGGCAAGGAGCGGGAGGCCGTGCAGCTGATGGCGGAGGCCGAGAAGCGGGTCAAGGGCTCGCACTCCTTCCTGCGGGGGCTCTTCGGGTGAGCGGCCCCGCATCCCCCCCTTCCCACCTCCCGCATCCCCCCCTTCCCACCTTCCCAGCTCCTGAGTCACCCCCCTGGTCCCCCTCCCATCTCCTGCATCCCATCCTTCCCCATCTCCCACATCCGCCCCCTTCCCTGTTTCCTGCCCCCCTTTCCCATCCCCTCCATCCTCCCCTTGCCGATCTCTTCCCTCTTTTTCCTAATCCTGCCCCCAGTGTGGGTGAGAGTCTTCCTTATCCGTGCCAGGGGAGCGCTCCCATGCCGATCCAAGCCCGGATTCCCTGGAGCTGCCCCTCCTGGCCATCCACGGCTCGGCCTCTGCGGCTCCTGTCCCCTCCCCTCGCTCGTCCCGGCCTCATCCCGGGGGGAATCATCTCCCGGGATTCGCCCTGGCACGGATGGGCTCTCCCGGAATCCCAGGGAACACGGGCACCCTGGGCTGCGGCCCTGTTATCCCAGAAAATGGCAGAGCGTCCTTTTCCCTGGGCCTGGCTGCTCCAGGCTCGCTGTTCCTGGGGGAGCGCCTGGACACGGGCTGGTCTGGCCTTCTCAGCGCTGCTTTTCTTCAGGTTCTTAAGGAAAGAACATTCCCGGAGCGATGCTCTGTGAAGGCCGGGAGGTTTTTATCCATCAGCCCGGAAAAATCGGCTGTGGCCGCCCTAAAATCCACAAGTTTTAAATAGAAATTTCCTCTCTGGCCTCGGGCAGATTAATCAGTCAGGGCCTGCTCCAGGAGCGTAATCCGGGTGGCAAATTCCTGAAAATCCTTGGAGGGAACAGGCAGAGATTTCGAGAGAGGAATTTTTAATTTTCAGGGCTAAAAACAGATGGAGGGAAAAAAAGAGGAAGGAAAGGTGGGGGGGTGGGGGTGACTCTGCTCTTGGCACCTTCCCTGCAAACGGGATGCCCAGGTTTTCCAGCGCCGGCCAAATGCCTTCTTCCCACTTGGGCTCTTCCTGGAATTGCTCCATCACCTTGCACAAATCTGTTATCCCTTTATTTCTAATTTTTTGGGATTAAAAGGCTGGGCCTGCCCTGTTCCAGAGGCCTCTCCGAGTGTAGCATTCCTCGGTGCCACTTCCATTGGCTTTGGCTCGTGCCAGAGGTGCCTTCCAAGGGCAGGGAGGGATCCAAAAATCCCACTTGTGCTTCCAAACTGACCGTGCTCGGCTGCCAGAGGGAGAGAGCGAGGGGAGAAAAGTGCCAGAATTCCCAGGGGATGAAAAGAAAATGGAATAATCCCTGCTGTGAGGGCGATTTAAGAGCAGTGTGGATGTGGCACTTGGGGACATGGATTTTGGAATGCTGGATTCATGGGCTTGAGGGATTTTCCAACCTTAAGGATTCTGGCATTCCTTTTTTTTTTTATTGTGGGAGCAGAGCTTGATCCCACCTGGATCCTGTCAGGGAGTTATGGAGAGCAAGGAGATCCCCACAGAGCCTTGTTTTTTTCCAGGGTTTCCATAAAAATCAGCATTTCCTTACCAAAAATCTGACCTTTGGCATCTCGGAATTCCGGGAGAGCCCCCCAATCCAGCATTCCCCTTTCAGTGTTCTCACATGGGGAGTGGGATCAGCCTCACAGGGCCTGGAGAGGCCGAGATTCCCAATTCCCAATCTCAATTTTGGCTCTGGAGCCACGTTCCCTCCCACCCGGCCTCGTCTCAGGAGCATTCCTGCTGCATTCCAGGGGCAACACCCGGGTGGAGGAGGCCTGTGAGATGTACACCAGGGCTGCCAACATGTTCAAGATCGCCAAAAACTGGAGTGGTGAGTCCAAATCCTGGGATCTGGGGGGCATGGATCATCCCAGAGCACCCAAGCGTCTTCCTGTGAATTATTCCTTGGGGAATGGTCTCTGTGTCCATTCCTGTTTAAATACTGGGAGAGTGGACGAAGGGAGTGAGCTGAAGGATCTTGGAGGAATTTTAAGATGCCAGCTGGTGATCCTGCTTGGGAAGCCCCCCATCCCTGAGTCTCCCCGGGTCCCGGGAGCAGCGCATTCCCGCTCACTCACGGGATTCACGGGATGGGTATTCCCTCTTTTCCAGCGGCAGGAAATGCCTTTTGCCAGGCAGCCAAGCTGCACATGCAGCTGCAGAGCAAGCACGACTCCGCCACCAGCTTTGTGGACGCCGGGAACGCCTACAAAAAAGCGGATCCTCAAGGTAAGGCGGCGGAACCCGGCAGCGGGATGCGGGACTGCTCCCGGCCAAACGCTCACCGCTGGCACAGCTGCGTTCCTGCTTTTCCAGGAGCTGCTTTGGGATGGTGCAGGAGGTCAGCGCTGTCCTGGCGTCTCCTCTTGGCGTTTGTTGGGGTTTGGGATGCTGCAGGGTGTTGGGATTTCCATCCTGGTTTGGCTTGGCTTTAGGGAATGGCTTCCTGAGGAATGGCTTCAGGCAGTCACCGGGCTGGGTTGCAGTAGGAGCCCTGCTGTGTTCCCAAGGCTTTCCCTAGTCCTGGCCTTTGTTGGGATGAGAATAAAGGATCTGGGGTTCTTTCAACCTGGTTGTGATTTTTGGGAAGGTCTCCAATCCACTTTTCCCTAGCTAGGTCTGGAAGCAAACCCCCCACCTCCCACCAGCACTATCCCAGGAGACATGGGAACAAACTCAGGGTGGATGACACCCTTTTGGAGTGGTGAAACTCCCAAATTCCCTGGAAAACAGCAGCATTTTGGAGTTGATCCCTTGAAGTTTGCTCCACTGGGAGATGCAGACAGCAAACTCGGGGTTGGGTCATCCTGGTGTTTGTTCCCTTTGGGAATTGGTGGGGGGCTGAGGTCATTCCAGAGCCCCCTCTGTAGGTAGTAGCTATTCCCTGGAGCAGCTGCCGGCTGGGGTTTGGGATGGGGACGTGGCTGACGCTGTTGTCTCTCACACACGCTGCAGAGGCCATCAACTGCTTAAACGCAGCCATCGATATCTACACCGACATGGTAAGGCCCCGCTCCCGGGAACGCCGCGCGGCTTCCCGGGAACGCCGCGCCTCATCCGCCCCCCTCCCGTCCCCAGGGCCGCTTCACCATCGCTGCCAAGCACCACATCACCATCGCCGAGATCTACGAGGCCGAGCTGGTGGACATCGAGAAGGTGAGGGGACCTTGGTGACGTCATCAGTGACGTCACTGGAGGCCCTGGCACGGCTTTCCCAGAAAACCTGTGGTTGTCACATCCCTGCAAGTGTCCAAGGCCAAGCTGGAGCAGCCTGGGATAGTGGAAGTTGTTCCCCCCAGTGGAAGGGGATCACCTTTGAGGTCCCTTCCGACCCAAACCATTCTGGGATTTCTTAGCCCTGAGCTCAAGAATTCCCTTCTCCCATCCAGCACCAGAATTCCTGGTGTAGGTTCAGTCCAGCCTGAGTTGGAGTTAATGGTTTTCCCAGCCTGGAGGCTTTCATGGAGCAATCCCAAGTCTCTGGTGTGTCCTGTGCCAGCAGCACTGGCTGAACACTCCAGTGAGAATCCACCTCAGTGTTTCCCATGGGAAAAGCTCTTTGGGGTAGTCATGGAGCCATTTTAGTCACTTTAGTTCCCATGTCAGCACTGATTCCCTTGTTCCCACTTCCAAACTCTCTGAGCAGGAATCCCACTGCAGATCTCCTGCTGGAATTGTGCAGGATAAAACTGGATGGGATTGAGGGGTTGTTTTCCAGGCAAGGATTTTCCTCCTCGGCTCTGCTCCATTGCATCCCATCTCTGTCCCTGAACGTTGGTGCTGTTCCCTGGGGTGCTTTATCCCAGGATGACTGATCCCACATTTCTGTCCCCAGGCCATCGCGCACTACGAGCAGGCTGCAGATTACTACAAGGGAGAGGAATCCAACAGGCAAGTCCTTGGGATCAGCGGGAAGGGCTGGAACAGGGATCTATCCCTGGAACAGGGATCAATCCCAGACGCTCCCACAACCAGCACACTTCTAATTTGGGCTATTCCAAGAGAATTCCTCTAAATCCCAGCTGTGGGTTCCCGCTTCTCTCTCTGGGATGGGGTGCTGGGGCGTGGGCTGGTGAATTCCTGGGATTCAGGGCCTGATTTCTGGGATGTGGTTGCAGCTCAGCCAACAAGTGTCTGCTGAAGGTGGCGGCCTATGCAGCACAGCTGGAGCAGTACCAGAAAGCCATCGAGATCTACGAGCAGGTCAGGAGCTAAATCCCATGGGAACAGCACCTCTTCCCAAGGAAAAGGGCTCAGGGGTTGGCAAAACTGCCAGAATCAGGGAATTGTTTAGGCTGGAAAAGCTCTCTGAGGTCAGAGTCCCACTGTTCCCCCGGCATGGCTGAGTGTCCACAAGTGCCACATCCATGATTTTCATTGCTTCCAGGAAAAAGGAATTGTTTAGGCTGGAAAAGCTCTCTGAGGTCAGAGTCCCACTGTTTGTTCCCCCCGGCATGGCTGAGTGTCCCCAGGTGCCACATCCATGATTTTCATTGCTTTCAGGAAAAGGTTGGGAGAAATCCATAAAAATTCCCCTTTGAACATATTTACAACTCCCTTTGGGAGAAAATTCCCTCCCGCATTTATCAGCTCTGCCTTTTGTTGGATATTTACCTGGGAATACCAACAGTGCTGCTTGGTGCTTCCAGAGGGTTAATCCTGGAGCAACTTTTTCCCAAATGGATTTGTTTTTCCATTTCCTCATCAACCAAGGATCAGCCTGGTGGGATCTGACTTCCCTTGGGATGAGTTCAAAACCTCCCTGCTTCCCAACAGCTTTTTGGCATTTTTTCCATGCCTTTTATTCCCAGCTTTGTGGCTCAGGGTGGAATACGGATTATTTTAATCCAGGCTTTCCTTTCCTGCCCCTTTTTTCCATGTTTTTTTTTGTCCAGGTGGGAACAAACACGATGGATAACCCTTTGCTCAAGTACAGCGCCAAAGAATATTTCTTCAAAGCTGCCCTGTGCCACTTCATCGTGGATGAGCTGAATGCCAAGGTCAGTCATCCCAGAATTCCCAACTCCTCCTCACCAGCCTCGGCCAGCTGGGAGAAGCTCAGTGGGCTCACAGCTATTACCCCAAAATCCCAGATCCCTCCTCTGCAGTGGCTGGAATTCTTGATCTGCCACTGTCACGTTGGATTCTTGGTGGATACTTTCCCAAGTTTGAGGATGGGAAGGCAAATGCTGGGAAAAACAAACCAGGAATAGTGTGTGAATGGAACTCTGCTCTCTTCCAGCTTGCGCTGGAGAAATACGAAGAAATGTTCCCGGCTTTCACAGATTCCCGGGAATGCAAGCTATTGAAAGTGAGTAACCAGGGGCTTTTCCCACTTTTCCAGAGGTTTTCTGCTTTATCCCAGCATTTTAAAGGACATCAGCCTCACTTTTCCCTGGGTTTGGCCCAGACCCCTGTTTGTGGTGGGTGCTTTTCATGGTCTCTGTTCCCTGGGATGAGATGCTGGAGTGGGAACGTGCAGGAATAGAGCATTCCCTAATTTTTCCTGGTGTTTTCCCAGAAACTGCTGGAAGCTCATGAGGAGCAGAACAGCGAGGCCTACACCGAGGCTGTGAGTACTCACGGATGCACTTGGGAATGCTGCTTCTTCCTTCTCTTTTTTGGGATGCCCGGGCCCTGTTCAGTATTGGGGAACCTGCAGAGAGGGGCCAGGGACAGCTGCTCCAGCAAGGTCCCAGCTTCCTCCTTTAACATTCCTGGGATTTCCTGGAGAGTTCACATCCTGCCTGGGTTTGCTGCAGCTCCTTTGGTGTTTGACAGGAGCTTAAAAAGCTCGGTTTAAGTTTGGAGAGATTTTTCTCTGGACTGTGGCCCTGTGCCTTTTCCCTTTTATTTTTTTCTCCATTCCCTCTTTTTCCTCTGCTTTCCCTTTCTTCCCCTCCCTTCCTTTTTTTTTCCCTTCTTCCTTTTCACTCCCTTTCCTTTTTCCCTCTCCCCTTTTGCTTTCCTTTCCTCCTTTCTAGCCCCCTTTTTTCCTTTCCCCCCCTTTTTCCTTTCCCTTTTTCCCCTTCGTCTTTTTCCTTTCCCTTTTTTTCCTTCATTTCCCCCCCACTTTCCCTTGCATTTTTCCCCCTTTGTCCTTGGTTTTTTTTCCCTCTTATTTTTTCTCCCCTTGTTCCCCCCCCCCTTTCCCCTTGGTTCTTTCCCTTTCTCCTCTTCCTCTTTTCCTCTTCTTCCCCTTTATCCTCCCTTCCCTTTTTTCCCCCTCTTCCCCTTGTTTTGCCTTTGCCCTTGTTTCACCTTTGTCCTTGTTTCCCCTTTTTTCCCTTTTTCCTTATTTCCCCCTCCCTTTCCCCCTTTCCCCCCCTTTTTCCTTTCCCTTTTTTTTCCTTCGTTTTTTCCCCACTTTTCCCTTGTGTTTTTTCCCCTTTCTCTTGTTTTATTTTTCTTTCTTGTTTTCTCCCCCCTTGTTTTTCCCCTCCTTTCCCCTTGGTTCTTTCCCATTCTCCTCTTCCTCTTTTCCTCTTCTTCCTTTATCTTCTCTTCTCCTTTTCCACCCTTCCCTATTTTTCCCCCTTCCCCTTGTTTTGCTTTTGCCCTTGTTTCACCTTTGCCCTTGTTTCCCCTTTTTCTTTATTTCCCCCTCCCTTTCCCCTTGTTTTTTCCCCCCTTTCCCTTCATTATCCTTCTTTGCATTCCCCCCTCCCTTTTCTCTCCTTTTCCGCATCCCTTTATTCCCAGGACGAGCCCATGTCTGCCACTCCCCCCTCCCCATCCCCGCCGCATTCCCGCCTCATTCCCTTTCCCTCCCGCTCCCTGATCCACGTTTTTGCCGCTGCCAGGTGAAGGAATTCGACTCCATCTCGCGGCTGGATCAGTGGCTCACCACGATGCTGCTGCGCATCAAGAAAACCATCCAGGGCGAGGGCGACGGCGACCTCAAGTGACGCCCGCGGGCCCTTCCCGCCTCCAGCCGAGGACTTTTCGGGAATTCCCGACCCAATCCCGCGCTTTCTTTCGTCGCTTCCCACTCCCATGGCTCACTGTGTTTCTTTAGCCCCCGCTCTGTGGTGACGCTCCGGGCGGATGCCAGGCGGGAGAAGCCCTTGGAGCGGAATTCCTCCTTCTCCTCCTCGGGTTTGGTCCCGCTCATCCCGGTGCCTGCACTCGCAGCTCCCGGTTTTCCTGCTGTTCTGTTGATTCCAGCATGTAAATATTCCATCCAGGCCAGCACAGTACCAATAAGCGCTTCCAGCCCGTTGTGTTCCCATTTTCCCGTTCTCAAGTGTTGGATACACTTGGATTTGGGGGTCTGGAAGTGGTGCTAGGCAGAGGCTTTGGGAATTGGGACTATCCCGCACACTCCCACCACGCCACAGGCATTCCAGGAGCCTAGGATCGGTGCCAGCCCTAGGTCCTGGTTGGTTTCCACTTTTCTTGGATTGATTTTCCACTTTAGTTCGTGGTGCATCCCATCCCTCCACTTCCAAATAATTCCACCTGAGGAAGGATCTATTTTTGTACCTCACCCTCTGCGTGTGCCGGGCACAATTCCTAAATTTCAACTCCTTGGCTGCACGCAGGTGTTGATCCCACAGGAGCCTTGTTGGAATTCGGGTGGCAGGGGTGCACAGTTTGCTTGGGAAAAGTTGAAAAATTCCTGCAGGAATTGGTGGGCATGTTAAGGAGAGAGGATTGAGCTGCCTGGTTTTTCAAGGATGCGTTGGAGGCGTCAGGAGCTTGTGCAATTTGTCACTCTTTGGGAAGAGTGAAGTCAGTAATTAAGGGCTGTTCTGGAGGCTCCAGGCAGCCCCAGCCCCTCTTTCCTCTGGAAAAGTCAGGTTGGAATGTTGGGCTTTGGACAGAGCTTGGCTCGTTGGGCTCTAAAGTTCTGAAAAACCAAAAATCCCCATCCATGCCAAATTCTCCTTGGTTTGGTGTTTTCCCACCCTTCCCAATCTCTGTTTCCCACAGGTCCTTGTGTTCATCCCAAACATCCCAACCAGATGGAAAAGCCCGGGCTTGGGAGGCAGCAGGGGGGATCTCCCAGCTCCAGGCTTGGAAGCACACAGAGTTCATGCATTCCCACCCTTAGGAATGGCTTTATCAGGCGTCCAGCACTGTGGGAGCCGGGATGAGGGGAAGCACAGCTTGGGAGGCTCCACTTTTCCCGGTGTTTTTTCGGTTCTGTTGCCGTTCCCTGTGTCAGTGTTGTAGGACAGGAGGAGCAGGAGGGCTGTTACTCCATCCCTACACCTGGTAGTTGTGTGTGAGTAGCTCCAGCATGTCCTCTGCAGTATCCATGGTGAATTGTGACGGTTCCCAGGTGACAATTCCGCCACTCCCGCTGTATTCCCGCCCCACCTCCGTCACTCTCTACTCGGAAAACTTATTTAAGGAAATGGCCTTAGCAAGAATATCATGTTTGGTGTGACTCTGTACATGAATAAAGTGAAAATCATGGATGGAAGGAGGAAGAAGTGGTTCTTCTGGAAAACTCAAAAGGCTGGAGCATGGTGGGATGATGGAGGCTGGAATGGGGTGTGATTCCTTCAATTCCTGTTGGGAATCATGGAATGGTTTGGGTGGGAAGGGACCTTAAAGCTCATCCTGGTCCAGGGACACCTTCCATTATCCTGGCTTGCTCCAAGCCCCATGAATACTTCCAGGGATGGGGCAGCCAGATTCTCTGGGAAAACTCTTCCAGGGCCTCCCCATCCTCACAGGGAAGAATTCCTTCCCAATAACCCACCTGAATTCTCCCTCTGTCACTGGGAAGCCATTCCCTCCCTCTTGTCTTGTCACTATAATTCCTGATGAAGAATCTCTCCCACTTTTCCTTGTAGACCCCTTCTGAGGTTTCCAGGGAAGCTTCTTTTCTCCAGGTGAACTTTCCAAGCCTGTCAATATCCCAACGTGTCCCACTGGATACGACTGAGTCACTGGGAGGTCTCCATATTCCATATTTTAATAGGAACAACTCAAACAAGTAACTCACTTCCGTATGTTCGCAGAGTACAAAACATTCCCTGGCCCCAGATCCAAGTGCTCAGCCCTTAAATATATCTACAACCCCTTTCCTTCCATTGGGAATAACTGAGCTCCAGCAGGAATAAATATCTCAAATATAACCTCTTGGAAATGTCCTCTGGTACAAAAATTCCCTTTTTTCTAGCTTAGAATTCCATGAGAACACCTCCGCCATCCCTTTATCCCAAAAAATAGCTCTGTGCCACAGGTGGGGGGGTGTCTTTATTGCTGGATCTCACCAGGCTGCATTGTGCTTACCTTTCCCAAAGTTCTGCTCACAGCTTCAGCTGAGGAATTGCTGTGGGAATACTACAGGAACAGGCAAAGAAATGGGAAAAAGAATGGGAAAAGCTGTGGGTTTTTACACTGGGAAGCCCATCCCAAGGTTTGAAGCATTAAACCGTAGCACAGTGTTGCAAAAAAACAGGAGTCAGCCCACCTGGAACAACACTCCAAGGCTCCTTCCCTGCCCAGGGGAAATCCCCCAAATCCTATTCCACAGGAATGGAGCAGGAAAAGCCTCTGAACTGAGCCCCTTCCAGCACAGCTCCTTTTCACAGTCTTTCTTCCAGGAGATGTCTTGTTCTCCTAACTGCCCAATTCCATGGGAGCTGGAGCAGCTGGAGGGTGAGAACTGACAGGATCCCAGTGCCAGACTGCTCCAGTTTCCCTGCAATTGTAAAATCAAGGAAGCAGCACTTGGCTGCCACCTGCCCCTTTTTGCTGCTCAGAGACTCCAAACTCCTGGAATGAAACTCCAAAGCTGCTCCCACTCTTTGGGATCTTTGGCAAAAGCAGAGGAAACCAACATTTCCTGAAAAGCAAATTTAGCCAGACTTCTCCTGGATGAAATTCCACTGGGGAGAATGCAGCAAATGTCACAGAGAAACATCAGTTCTCCTGATTGTCCATGTGGCATTGAATTCCCTGGAAAACAAACCTGCACCAGCAAGGTACCTGAGCCCCTGAATTCGCAGGGGATCAACTCCCACAAATTCCCTGGTGTGGTGCCACCCTGCCCAATCATCAGGAGATGGAGCTGGGGAAGGGATTTCCAGAGGAAAGCTGGAAATCCACTCATTCCCAGCTTCTCACCACCAGCCTCCCTCAGGCCAAGGACTGTACAAGGGGCGCAGCCTAAGGAGCAGGAGGCAATCCCAAATTATTCCATGTTCACCAGGGCATGGAGCTGGGGCTGCCCAGAGTCCGTCTGTGTGTGGAGCACGGTGAGTTCTCCCAGCAGGGACTCCTGTGCTCCAGAGGCCTTACAGTCCGTGCTGGAATTCCCACTTCCCGGGACTGCTGCCAGGCTCTGGTAGGGGCTGTTCTCTGGGAAGGACAGCAGCTTTTCTGGGATTTTGGGGGACACCTCGTATTCCTCATCGGGAAGCTCCGTTTTGTGCCCCTCGTCATTCTTTGTGGCTCCTTCCACGATGACGAGGAAGGACTTCCAGGGGGTGTTTTTATCATGGATCTGCAAAGGAATAACCAGGAGAGAGAAGGTTGGATATGGGATGACAAAGTCTGGAACAAGCTTGTATTTGATGTTGGTAGAAAAGGTTTTTGTTTTGGAGTCATGGAATGGTTTGGGTTGGAAGACTGGACCGTAAAGACGATCCAGTCCCACCCCCTGCCATGGACAGGGACACCTTCCCCTGTCTCGGGTTGCTCCAAGCCCTGTCCTGGGCTGCTCCAAACCCAACCTGGTTTTGAACAATTCCAGGAATGCAGAACCCACAGGTTTTCTGGTGAAACTGTGCCAGGGCCTTCCCAACCTCCCAAGGAACAATTCCTTCCAAACATCCCACCTAACCCCAACTTCAATCACAAAAGTTTTTTGTTTTGGAGTCATGGAATGGTTTGGGTTGGAAGACTGGACCGTAAAGACGATCCAGTCCCACCCCCTGCCATGGACAGGGACACCTTCCCCTGTCTCGGGTTGCTCCAAGCCCTGTCCTGGGCTGCTCCAAACCCAACCTGGTTTTGAACAATTCCAGGAACGCAGCACCCACAGGTTTTCTGGGGATACCACGCCAGGGCCTTCCCAACCTCCCAAGGAACAATTCCTTCCAAACATCCCACCTAACCCCAACTTCAATCACAAAAGTTTTTTGTTTTGGAGTCATGGAATGGTTTGGGTTGGAAGACTGGACCGTAAAGATGATCCCACCCCTGCCATGGACAGGGACACCTTCTCCTGTCTCAGGTTGCTCCAAGCCCTGTCCAACCTGGTTTTGAACAATTCCAGGAACACAGCACCCACAGGTTTTCTGGGGAAACCATGCCAGGGCCTTCCCAACCTCCCAGGGAAGAATTCCTTCCCAAAAACCTCTTAACCCCAACTTCCATCAGTCGGAAGTCCGCTCTGGGCTTGTCCCATCAATCCCAGGGACCGTGGCTCGGAGGAGCCGTGGCAGCGCTGCCGGGCTGTGGGAATGGCAGTGCCAGGAGTGCGGGACGTACCGAGGTGTGCCGGCGCAGCGTGGATTTGTCGGTGAAGGTCCTGCCGCAGGCGTTGCACATGAAGGGCTTCTCGCCGGTGTGGATGCGGTGGTGCCGCTGCAGCGCGTTCAGCTGCGTGAACTGCTTCCCGCACTGGTCGCAGCAGTACGGCCGCTCCCCTGGGAATGCGGCATGGGAGACAGGCTGGGAACGCGGGCAGAGCACAGCTGCTGTGCCTCGGGAATGCCCAGCCACCCCCGGCTGACAGGGAATGGCCAGGGGAACGGCCTGCTGGTACAGATGTCACACTGCACCCACCTGGAGGCAGCAAGCTCCTCCCAGCCCCTTAAAGCTGTGCTGCCACTCTGTTTTCCCAAGGATTTTACATTAGAGACTCAAGTCCTGGCCAGAATCCAAGTATTCCTCCCCCTTATTCACTCTTCTCTGAGCAAGAACCCCTGAGCCACTCCCAGCCCCAGGATCGCTCTGAGGACACCAAAAACTCCCAGTTTGGAAACAGATCCCATTTTCCTCCCTCCCTGGATAAACCTCTGGAGCTACACCAGAGCTCTCCATCACCAACGATCCTGGCAGCTTATTAAGGTATCTCCACAGCCTGTGGAAGCATTCCAGGGAATTGCTGTCACTCAGAACCAGTGGGAGAAGGGGAGAACACAACACATCAAGCAGTGCACACGGGGAAAAACCTGGCTGAGAATTCCTTGCTGGAATATTGCAGTGGTGAGGGGTGTGTACCCAAGAAAAGGAGCACATCCTACCTGTGTATCCAAGAAAAGTGACACATCCTACCTGTGTGGACTTTGATGTGCTGGTACAGGGAATTCCGCTGGGCAAAGGTCCGAAAGCAAACCTCACATTTGAAGGGCTTGGATCCCGTGTGGATCCGGTTGTGGTGTTTCAAGTATTCCTTGGAGGCAAAGCTCTTCCCACAGGTTTCACACATGAAAGGCCTTTCCCCTAAAAAAGGGGGAAAAGGAGCATTAAACCAGCAGAGCTTTGGGAACGCTCTTAAATATTCCACAGAAATTCCAGAGTGTGTCCTCACTGTGGGGAGGTCACCCAGTTCTAAACCATTCCATGGGCAGGGACACCTTCCCCTATCCCAGGTTGCTCCAAGCCACTCCCAACCTGGCCTGGAACAATTCCAGGGAGGGGTAACCCACAGCTTCTTTAGGAAAACTGTTTCATTCCATGGGCAGGGACACCTTCCCCTATCCCAGGTTGCTCCAAGCCACTCCCAACCTGGCCTGGAACAATTCCAGGGATGGGGAATCCACAACTTCTTTAGGAATACTGTTCCAGGGTCTCACCACTCTCACAGGAAGGAATTTCTTCCCAAAATCCAATTTAAATCAACCCTCCCTCAGCTTCAGATCACAGGATATCCTTGGGAACCTTTCTCAGGCAAATCCCACCTAGGAGAGTACAGTATCTCGTTTTATCCATAAAAATGTGGACAAAAAGCATTTTCTGAAGGCAACATTTCCCCTGGAATGTTTGGGATTGGATTTTCCCAGTGTTCCAGCCTCACCTGTGTGGCAGCGCCTGTGGTAGATGAGCATGTGGTTCTGGGTGAAGCGGGCCCCACACTCATCACACACAAAGGGCTTCTCCCCCGTGTGGATCCTGCAAGGAAAAAGGAATGTTGGAACTCCAGGATGAGCCTTTCCCTCATTCCCATTGAGCCTTACTGCTGGGTAAACACCCACATCCAAAAATGTTACGGTCAAAGCAAATTTTTCAAGGTGACATGCAACCAAATCCCAAAAATTCTCTCCAGGCTGTGGCGCCAAATCCTTTGGGATATGAGGGAAAGTGTCTCAGGGGGTTGGGATGGCTGCTTTTCCTGGAGAGGCACAAAATACATCCCCAAGGATGAGAAATCCCCACCACCGGCTGCCACCGCACCCAAATTAAGGCAGCGTTGAGTTTCCAGTGTCCAAAATTCCTGAAAGGGCTCTGCGAATGGAAAAAAATCAGGTTTAAACCCTCAGAGAGGATTTTTTCCCTCATAAAAATGTCTCTGTCCAAAGACAGATAAAATTACTGATAAAATCAGGTTAAACCCCTCAGAGAAGATTTTTACTCTGATAAAATGGTCTCTATCATGAGACAAGCTAAAATGACTGATAAAATCAGGGTCAAGCCCCACAGAGTTAATTTCTGCCCTGATAAAAACACCTTCAGAAAAATAAAACTGATAAAATCAGGCTCAACCCCTCAGAGAGGATTTTTTTCCCTGATCAAAATGTCTGCTCTGAGACACATGAAAAAACTGATAAAATCAGGTTAAAGTCCCTCAGAAATGATGTTTACCCTGGTAAAAAACACCCTGGGGCAGATAAAATAACTGAGAAAATCAGGTTAACCCCCTCAGAGATGATTTTTGACCTCAAGAAAAGGGCTCTGCCCTAAGACTCATAAAAAAAGGGATAAAATTAGGTTAAACACCTCAGAATCTACTTCTGCCCTGATAAAAATGCTCTCAGAAAGATAGGATTGATAAAATCATGTTAAAACCCCTCAGGGATGATTTTTTCCCCAATAGAAACAGCCTGGGAGAGATAAAACCCAGCAGGTGCCGGATCCGCTCCGTGTGGGTGACATCGGTGACGCGCCACCTCCTCCTGTTCCCAGATCCATTGTTTTCCCTACTTCGCCCCCAAATCCCATTTTCCCATTGAAAACCCTGCCAAATCCTTCCCAAATATTTCCACACTTGTCTTTGTATTTAGTCTAAGGATGTGCTGGAGGAATCCCACCTGGATTTCCCCACAGCACAGGCCTGGCCCATGCAGGATATGAGGAGAAAACAAGGATTTGGGAGGCCCTGAGGGCCAAACCCTGTATCAGGAGAAAACAGGGATTGGGGAGGCCCTGAAAGAGAAAACAGGGATTGGGGAGGCTCTGAGGGCTGCACCCCACATGAAAACCGGGATTTGGGAGGCTCTGATGACTGGACTGCATTTGAGGAGAAAACAGGGATTAGGGAGGCCCTGAAAGAGAAAACAGGGACTGGAGAGGTTCTGAGGGCTGAACCCCACATGAAAACCGGAATTTGGGAGGTCCTGAGGGCTGAATCCTCCATCAGGAGAAAACAGGGATTTGGGAGGTCCTGAAAGAGAAAACAGTGATTGGAGAGGTTCTGAGGGCTGCACCCTACACCAAAACAGGGATTGGGAAGGCCCTGAAAGAGAAAACAGGGACTGGGGAGACTCTGAGGGCTGAACCCCACATGAAAACCAGAATTTCGGAGGCCCTGAGGGCTGAACCCTGTATCAGGCAAAAACAGTGACTTGGGAGGCCATGAAAGAGAAAACAGAGATTGAGGAGGCCCTGAAAGAGAAAACAGGGATTGGGGAGAGAGGCCCTGAAAAAAACCCATGGATTTGGAAGGCTCTGAGGGCTGTATCCCATATGAGGAGAAAACAGGGATTTGGGAGGCCCTGAAGGAGAAAACTGGGATTTGGGAGGCCCTGAGGGCTGCACCCCACATGAAAACAGGGATTTGGGAGGCTCTGAAGGCTGCACCCCATATGAGGAGAAAACAGAGATTTGGGAGGCCCTGAAAGAGAAAACAGGGATTTGGGAGGCCCTGAAGGACTGAACCCTGTATCAGGAGAAAACAGAGATCTGGGAGGTCCTGAATGAGAAAACAGGGATTGGGGAGGCTCTGAGGGCTGCACCCCACATGAAAACAGGGATTTGGGAGGCCCTGAAACAGAAAACAGGGATTTGGGAGGCTCTGAGGCCTGCACCCCATATGAGGAGAAAACAGGGATTTGGGAGGCCCTGAAAGAGAAAACAGGGATTTGGGAGGCTTTGAGGACCCCATTTGAGGAGAAAACAGGGATGTATCAGGCCCCGAGGGCCACACCTCGAGCCCGGGCGAAGCCGCTCCTACCTCATGTGCGTTTTCAGCGCGGAAGGCTGGGAGAACTTGGCCTGGCACTCGGGGCAGCCGTAGGGCTTGTGGCCCGTGTGCGTCCTCTCGTGCAGCCGCAGCGCCGTGCGGGAGCTGAGCCCCTTGCCGCACTGGTGGCACTGGTGGCGCTCGCCGCCGCCCTCGTGCACCTGCAGCACGTGCCTCTTGACGTCCTTCTTCCTCTTGAAGCGCTTGGCGCACAGCTCGCAGGGGAAGCGGCGCTCGCTGCTGTGCACGTGCCGCTGGTGGCTGCGCAGGTTGCAGCGGTTGGCGAAGGTCTGCGCGCACGTCTCGCAGCGGAACTCCAGCGCCGAGGCGATGCCGTGGCTCTGCTGGATGTGCTTCAGGAAGCTCTTCTCGTACAGGAACTCCTTCTGGCACGTGCCGCACTTGAAGGCGCCGCCGCGCTTCTTTCTGTCCTCCTCGCCCCTGGGGAGATTTTCCTCGGGGGAGCTCTCCTCGGGTTTGCCGGGGTTCTCCTCCTCCTCCTCCTCGCCCTTGGGCTGCTTCTCCTCCTCCTCGGCGTTCCGCTGCTGCTCCCGCAGCCTCCGGGTGTATTTTTTCTTCGGGATCTCCACGAACACCTTCCTGCCGGCCAGCCGCCCGCTGGCCCTGCGGATCTTGGTGTAGGGAGCCTTCAGCACTTCCTTCTTTTTGTCCAACTTCTCCTTGGACTTGGCGGCCGGCCCCTCGGGAGGCGCGGCGGCGGAACAATCCGGAGAGTCCCGCTCGGCCTTCGCCGCGGGCGCGGCGCCCTCCTCCTCGGAATTCTGCGACTCCGAGAAGCTCTGCAGCTCCAGCAGCACGGACTCCAGCATCTGCTTCTTCAGCTGGAAGCAGGTCTCGGAGAGATCCAGGCACTTGAGCTTCTCGGCGATCTCCAGCATGCGCTGCACCCTGTCCTCCTCCACCTCCACGCGCGCCGTGTAGACGAACTCCAGGAAGGAGGCGAAGTCCGCCACCCGCACCTCGTTGAGGAACACGTTGCTGCGGGGGCCGTCCACGGGCTCCTCGTTGAGGAAAACCTCCTTGAAGAACTTGCTGGTGGCGGCCAGCACGGCCTTGTGCGCCGGGAACTCGGCGCGCACGCCCTGGTACTCCACGCTGACGGTGACGTCGCACAGGTGGCCCAGCAGCCGCAGCTGCTGCATCTCGTTCAGCAGGTTGATGGGCGAGGACTTGGACTCCAGCAGCACGGGGTTGCTCTCCATCTTCCTCCTCCCCTGCCAACGACACCCCCCCCGGGTCAGCCGGCGGGATTCCGCGGGGTTCGCGGTTTCGTGGAATCGCTGGGGTCGGGAAGAGCTCCGAGATCGTTTAATCCGACCTCAGCCCGATCTCCAGCACCTCAAGGGAGCCACGAAGTGAACCTGAGCTTAAATCCCAGCCCCAGTTTTCCATGAAACCCTCTGGGCTATCAGGACCTGGGATAGGGATGGAGCAAACAGAGCTGGCACCTGGAATTAAGGAATGGCTCCTGGCCTCACCAGGCGATAATTGGGATAGGGATGGAGCAAACAGAGCTGGCACCTGGAATTAAGGAATGACTCCTGGCCTCACCAGGCGATGGTAAAAGGAAGGCAAGACTAAGCAGGAGTTCACTGCAGTGCTGAAAACCTGCCTGAAAATGCTTTCCACATGAAATTCCAAGCTCTTACGTGATGGATAATGGCATTCACACACTGAAAATCCCCAAAATGATGGGAGTTCCTCACAATGGACTCACAGCCTGCACATTCTGAAGGCCCATTTCCAGCCTCCCATCGGGCCCTATTTCTCGGGAATGTCTGAAGCTGCTCCAAAGCTTGTAAAAAAAGTGGAAGTTTTGGGGTGTTTTCCCAAATATCCAACCCCAGAACAAACCAGGTTTCTATGGATTTAAAGGTGCTGTGAGGAATCTGTTGAGTCTAACCCTGTTCTTACTGAAATCTGAGGAATTTCTTTCCATGTCCTGGGAATTAAGTGATGTCTCACCACTGCTTTACAAACAATCAGTGATACCAAAGCGCCACTTTTTTTGCCCCAATAAATTGATTTTTAACTACTCCTCGCGTTATTTCACAACCACCCCTCTAATTCCATTTGAGCACTGTCCATTTCTCAGGAATAACTCCTCTTCCAGAGGCAAAACTGGCTGGAAAGAGGCAAAAAGCTCCAGCCCCAAGGGGAATGGGGAGAGGATTCCCAGGCGGCTGCTGCTGAAGCCATGGAGAACCCACGGTGCCCACTTCCAATCCCATCTGCAAAGGAGCCTGGATCACACGGGAATGCTGGGGTGCGGGAAAAAGGGGAGAGGAAAGGGGGGAAACAAGGAGGGGAAGGGGGGAGAAGAAAAGGGAAGGGAAAAGAACGGGGGGAAAGAGGAGAGGGAAAAAGGGGGAAAAGAGGAGGAGGGGGGGGAATAAGGGGGAAAGAAGGGAGAAAAGGAAGGCGGGCGGGTCCAGCCCGCCATGGCCCCGCACTCACGGCTGCCGGCACGTTCCCGGTTTGTTCCCGGCTCGTTCCCGGTTCGCTCCCGGCCGCCGCTCCCGCTCAGCCCCGGGCGCGGCCGGAAGCGCTGACGAGCCCCGACCCCGGCGGAGGCGCGCCGGAAGTGACGTCACGCGGCGCGTCGGGTGTTGCTAGGCAACGCGGCCTACCGCGCCCCCGGCTTTGGCATTCCCGAATCCCGGCGTTTTCCCCTGGGAAATCCGGGCGAATGAAGGAGGGACGGGCTGGGCGGCACTGGCAGCTTTATTAAAGGAGGAATTGGTGGTTTACAGCGGCGGCACCGCGCTGTGTTTGTATAAACACACACCCCGCCCTGCCCATTCCCAATGGGATGCTCCCACAGCTTTGGGAAAAACAAACCTCTGGACAGATGGAAACATTTCAGTGGAATAAATACCCTCATCAGGAATTACCCCTTTAGCACCTGCAATGCAGCTGCAGTGACCATTGGGAATGATTCCCTGCATTCCAAAGGGCAACTCCCACCATTCCGCCTCCAAGCGCCCATTTTTGGGTCTAAACCTGACTTTATAAGTACAAAAGGGAGGGGTCGGTGTCCCCGGTGTCCCCAAGCCCAGGTGTCACGTGTGCTGCTGCTGCTTTAGCACTTCCTGGTTTATAAAGTTTCCCGTGGTCAACTGTCCAAATTTCCGGCACGGGATCCCCTCCCGGCTGCGCTTCCGCTAAAGTCTCTATTTTGGACCAATTGTGGTCCTTTTTTTGTGTCAGGTCGATCAAGAAGCTTCTCCAGTGAGCGTTCCGGTCATGGATCTGGGAAAAAAAAAGGGAGTGGGACAGGAAAACTGTTAGATCTGCCAAATGTTGAACTTCATCCACAGCTAAATCCAACAAGTTTGGGATAACTCCATGATCCTGCGCTCCAAGTCTCAACTCAAACACAAACAAGGCTCTTTTGCCAAATCCGTGCTGAATTTCTGGCTCTGCTGCCATGGAATGCATCCAAAATCAGCTGGAATTTCAGCACACAGGCAAAATATTGACTTGGAGCTGGAAGGGAACCTCCTGTTCTGTCTGTGCTGTCACTTCCAGGACCTGGAGGCCGCTGGGAAGAGCTGAGCTCAACATTTTCCAGCTGGGAATGTGTAAATTCCTGTTAATATGCGGCATGAGACTGGTGTTACGAGGCTGGAATGAGGGTTAAAACATTGGGAGATTCTGCATTAATCCATAAAAAATCTAAAATCCCGAGTCCTCCCCCAAACATTTTCATGGAATCTTTTAGAGGAAAAGATCTCGGAGATGACGACCATTGGGAAGTGCTGTATCCAGCCACTTCCAGGGATGGTGACCATTGGGAAGTGCTGTATCCAGCCACTTGCAGGGATGGTGGCCATTGGGCAGTGCTGTATCCAGCCACTTCCAGGGATGGTGAACATTGGGAAGTGCTGTATCCACTCACTTCCAGGGATGGTGACCATCAGGCAGTGCTGTATCCAGCCACTTCCAGGGATGGTGACCATTGGGAAGTGCTGTATCCAGCCACTTCCAGGGATGGTGACCATCGGGAAGTGCTGTATCCAGCCACTTCCAGGGATGGTGACCATTGGGAAGTGCTGTATCCAGCCACTTGCAGGGATGGTGGCCATTGGGCAGTGCTGTATCCAGCCACTTCCAGGGATGGTGACGACCATCAGGAAGTGCGGTATCCAGCCACTTCCAGGGATGGTGACCATTGGGAAGTGCTGTATCCAGCCACTTGCAGGGATGGTGGCCATCGGGAAGTGCTGTATCCAGCCACTTCCAGGGATGGTGACCTTTCCCCCAGGGCTGGGAGATGACAGGACTGGCAGCCAGCACCGGGAGCTGCCGCACCGTTGGAGAAAAGCTCCACAAACTTCAGGAACGATTCTAAGATGGCGGCTCACCGCCCTGCCCTGAAACTCATCCCTAGCACGGCCCCTCCCGAGGGCTGGGAATTCCCGCAGCCAGGGTGGCTCTGGAGGTGGCCCTGAGGACGGGGAGGGTCCCGGGGGATGCCGTACCGCCGCGTGCCGGCGCAGGGTGGACATGTCGGTGAAGGTCCGCTCGCAGGCCCGGCACTTGTAGGGCTTCTCGCCGGTGTGGATGCGCTGGTGCCGCCGCAGCGCTCCCTGCTGCGTGAAGGCCTTGCCACACTGCTCGCAGAAATAGGGACGGGTCTCTGGGAATGACAGTGCCGGCAAACACGGCGTTAGGGGCACTCAGGGGAGAGCAGCCGGCTCTTGCCTGGAAGTGTCCAAGGATGGAAGGGGCTTGGAGCAAGCTGGGAGAGTGGAAGGTGTCCGTGGCATGGGGGGAATGAGATGACCCCTAAGGTCCCTTCCAATCCCGACCATTCCATGATAAATATCTCCCAATACCTGTAGCCAAGGCTACAGCCATCCTCTACTCAAATCCAGGCCTCAGTTTTCTAGGATACCACGCAACGCTCCCATGAGCCAGGGCCAGGATGAGCCCTGAACCGAACGTCCATCCTTGGACGTGTCCAAGGAATGCCTGGACATGGCACTCAGTGCTCTGGGCTGGTGACAAAGTGGGGACTGGGCACAGCTTGGACTCAATGACCTTGGAGCTCTTTTCCAACCTCAATGATTCTGGGATCCCCTAATTCAGCAGTGGGGTGGAATGTCCCCATCCACACTGGGAGGTACCACAAAGCCACCATCTTTTCCATTCCCAGCCTTGGAATTACCTGCATGGACGTTGCTGTGCTGGGCCAGGGAGGCTCTGAGTCCGAAGGCTTTCCCACAAACCTCACACCTGTAGGGTTTGGCTCCCAGGTGGCAGCGCTTGTGGCACTTCAGGTACTCGTTGGTGGCAAAGTGCTTCCCGCACACGTCACACCTGAAGAGCCGCTCTCCTGAGGGAAGAGAAACCGGACGTTGGGAATTCTCCCAGGAAAATTCTGTCCTTCAGAGTCAGTCTGCAAATCACAGAACCCAGGCTGGAAAAGGTTGATCATCGAGTCCAACCTGCGCCCAGTCCCCACCCTGGCAACCAGTGCCACATCCAGCTGTCCCCTGAGCACATCCAGGCACGGGGACTCCATCCCATTCCAATGCCTGATAACCCTTCCCATGAAGGAATTCTTCCTGAAATCCAACCTGAATCTCCCACTTGAGGACATTCCTCTCATCCTATCACTTATTCCTTTGGAGCAGAGCCCAAATTCCCCCTGACTCCTGTCAGGGAATTGTGGAAAGCAACAAAGTCCCTCCAGAGTCTCCTTTTTTCCAGGCTAAAAGTCCTTTTATCCCTATAAATTCCTTCCTGGTACTTGGATACTCTTCCATTAATTACAAAAAATTTTTTAAAAGGGCATTTATTTCATATCTTAGCAACAAATCAGGAGGCATGGGAAAACCACTTGGAATATTTAATTCCCACCTGTGTGTGTCCTTTTGTGGCCGGTGAGTTTTCCTTTGTCGGCAAAGGAAGCGCCGCAGTCCTCACAAATGTAGGGCTTCTCCCCAGTGTGGGATCTAATGGAGAGAAAACACCAAAGATTAGTAATTAATAAGGTCTTCATCCCTAAAATAGTGGATTTGAAACAATGTTTGGGTTTTAAATGTAGTGGGAAAAGAAAATTCTGCTCCCTCAGAAAACTGAGTGTTTCCAGGTACAGGCACTACAATCCAGGTGTAAAACTCCCATTTAAAACTTACATTTTAAAATTCAAAATTCCCATTTAAAATTTAGCTTTTCCTCACTTTCAGGCCCTGAAAAATCTCTCTTTTTTTCCCAGACAGCTCAGAGCATGGGAAAAGAGAAAAAAGGGGAAATAACAGAAAATTACAGAGATTCAGAAAAATCTGAGCGTAATGTTTGGTCTTAACTTATTCCAACCCAAACAGGGCGATGTCCAAAATCATTTCTGATTTTGAGCTGTCAGGACAAAGGATTATCATCAATCTTGCTCTGGAGAAAAATGGGAAATTCCATGGGATGATTCACCCTCTCCTGGGAAAAGGCACATCCACACAGACATCACCAGGGAGCAACTCATCCCGTCAAGCTCCAGCTGAGCGGCGCGGATTTGGAGTTGCACATGGAGATGAAATCCCACGGCAATTCCTTGCTCTGAGAGCGAGGATGGCTCAGGGTCTGTTTCTCCAGGATGCCTGACTCACTCTTCATCACTGAGGGCCATCATGGGATTTTAGAGCCTGTCCCAAATGACGGGTATTCCGTTCAAGTTTGGACAGGGTATCCATGTCGAAATCCCGACCACGAGAAACGCAACGTGGAGCCAAAGCCTTTGCGTAAGGGAATTAATCACGGATCCCACTGAACCCGATATCCTAAGGGGCAAGGAATGGGCATGGCTGGAATCTGACCTGGTATGGATCTTGAGCTGGGAAGGCTGAGCAAACCTGGAGTGACACACGCCGCACTCGTAGGGCTTCTCGCCGGTGTGCGTCCGCATGTGGAACACCAGCGCCGTGCGGGAGCTCAGGATCTTCCCGCACACGGAGCACAGCGGCCGCTTGGCCCTGCCCTCGTGCTTCCGCATGGAGTGAGTCCTCACATCCCGCTTCCTCTTGAAGGTGGCCTGGCAGAGGCTGCAGGAGAACCTCCTCTCCTCGCTGTGCACGCAGGCGCGGTGCTCCTTCCAGCTGGTGTAGCTGGCGAAGGCCTTGCTGCACACCTCGCAGCGGTACACCTTGCCGGGCAGGCTCTGGTGCACGTCCCGGCAGTGATCCACGTATTTTTTCCGGGAAACAAACTGCTCCTGGCACTTGTCGCAGTGGATCACGTAGATGGATTTCTTGTTGGCCACATTTTTACCGGCCTTCTTTAGCTTAAACCCTGGTTCAGGTTCTTTGCTTTCCTTCTCTGTTGAGGCGTCATCCTCCTCCTCCCCAGAACATTCCTCGTTGTCCCTGCTTCCTTCAACTTCCGAGTATCCTGTGTCATAGTCTCCCTGCTCTTCACCCTTCACGCTCATTCCACCTTCGTCTTCATTCCCTTCTTCAGCTTCCTGGGATTCCTCTTGCTCCTTGCTCCTTTCTGCTTCAGCAACAGATGAACTCCCACCATCTCCCTCACACCCTGAGGTTTCCGGCGTCCCATCCCAAGCCTCTCCGTCAGGACCTTTGTCACAGCTTGTGGGGTTTGGTGGAACCACCATCCAATAGACAGGCAGGAGTTTCCTCTCTTGCCCAGACTCATGGATTTTCCTGTTAAAAATGGAGGACAGCTTCCGTTAAGTTTAATTGAAACTTATTAATTGTTTAACTGTTCTAATTCAGGCCTTGGGGGAAGAGTCCTTGCCTTGGAATTGTTCCTTGCACCATCTAAGAAATTCCCAGCATGTTTGGAAAGCCTGAAAACAGGGAGATTTTGGGAAGAGTTGGACCAGATAATTAAAGAAAATTAAAATGCCTTAGTTCATTAAGATCTGTATTTTTCACCTGACCAGGAATGTAGGATGGACTTTTCCTCCCAGGCCATGAAATTATGGATTTAAACCAAAGGAAATAGAGAATAAATGCCCAGATAGAGACACAAAATTCCTACTTAAAACCCCAAATCTGAGGATTCCAGAGAAATGTGGTTGCACAAGTCCCCCTTAATCCAATGGGAAACTCCCTAAACTGCCCATTTAGGAGACCTCATCATCCGCACTGCAAAGCCAAGTGAAAAATCCCTATTTCAACACGCCTCGAGTCAGATCCAAGGAATTCTGGAACTAAGGCAGGGAGGACTCCAGGCATGACTGATCCCAAGGAAGCGCATTCCCAGGAATGCCGTACCTGAGGTGGGAGGTGTAGGCAGCCCTGTGGGCGAAGCTGGCGGGGCAGCGCTGGCACCGGAAGGGCCCGTCCCCGGTGTGTGTCCGGATGTGCACGGCCAGGCCGCACTTGGAGCTGATGGCCTTGTCACAGTAGGGACACGCCTGGGATCCCTGCTTCCGCTCCTGCCCCCTGCGGAGGGAATGACCATCCTTGTTTTCCAGGCTGGTGACATCCACACCCAGGCTGGTTGGGGAATGTGGCTTGTTGCACCTGGGCAGCTTTGCCGGCCTGGATTTTGGGGATGGAAAAGCTGTGGCCTCCTGCTCCAGGCCTCCTGCTTGGCTTTCAATGAGCTCATAGCCTGGCAGCAGCTCCTTATGTTTCTGCCTATCCCAAAGTTTCCTCTGCATGGGAATTGCCACGACCTGGGAAGAGTTCCTGGGGTTTTCCTCTTGCTGGATACAAGGCCACTGTGATCCCCTATTTTCACCCCTCTGCCCTTTCAGGTGGAGGCTCAAATCCAAGCCCTTCCTGCCCTCTGCCTTTACTTCCTCACAGATATCAAGCAAATCCTTGCATTCCAGCCTTTCCGCTATTTCCTTCATCCTCTGGAGTTTTCCCGCCTCGATCTCCACCTCTGCTGTGTACACAAACTCCAGGAAGGAGGTGAACTCCTCGGTGTAGATGTCCTGCAGAGTCACCGTGCACTTCTGGGCGTCCAGCATCTCCTGGTGCAGGAAAAGCCCCTTGAAGTAGTTGCTGGAAGCCGCCAGGACGGCTTTGTGAGCCAGGAATTCCTCCTGAATTCCCAGGTGTTGGGTGAGGACTGTCACGTCGCAGAGGTGCCCGAGCTGGTACAGGGAATGCAGAGCCCTCAGGAGGTTGGGAGCAGCAACCTTGGACTTCATCAGGATTTTCTTCTTCTCCATCCTGCCAGAAGAAACAGAAAAATGTTGGAATGATTCTTCCTATCTTTCCATTCAAGTATGGCAGGGAAAGCCCAGTGGAATTCCATGCCCTAATTCCTTGTTCTCCCTTCACAGGTGGAATTGTAGAACCACTGAGATTGGAAAAGACCTCCAACCTTTGATGGAGCACCACCACCTGAACTAAACCATCTGCCAGGAGCAGGAAATTCAGCGAATATGGGCAAAAGAGCGTTTTCTGAATTCTACTGGAAAAGGATTGCTCACATCCAGATTCCTACTGGGTAATTCCCACAGCCAGCAGGGATCTCTGCAACGCTCCCAACCCAACACCTGCCGACTATTCCCATGTGGAGACACAACCCCAGCACACTGGAAGCAGCGCAGATCCCGAGGTTCAGCTCCAAAATCCACAGGAGCTTCCAGCCCACCTGCTGCCTCCGTGTTTTCCAGCAGGAAATCCTGGTTTGTGTGCAGTGCTTAGAGAAATCAATGAGAGCAGCACGTGCTAATTTCCTGCTGCTCCTTTGCGAGATTCCCATCTGCGATAAGATCCCGATCCGCGCTCCCACGGGAGCTCCTCTAACACCAGGATCTGACACGGAGCCCGATGGGAGAGATAAATTCCAAGATCATCTCTGAGGTCAGTTGCTTCTGGATTAAATCCCCCCAGCAACTGAAGCATCTTTCCACAAATCCATCAATTCCCACTATTTTTTCCTTCAGAAGAAAACCCTGAGATTTTCCCATTTGGAAGCTGATCTTCAGTTTTCCAAAGTGCTGCCGAATCCTTAAGTCTCCAAAACACTCACTCCAAGGATTTAAACAAAAACCCCACTTCCTCCTCATTTCATGGGTTTGTTTGTAACTTCTTTCCAGCTTTTTCCCTGGCAGTTTAGGAATAAATATTTTTAAAATGTGTACATGCATGTAAGGTTTGCATAAAGCATAATTAATCCAAGAGATTATTTGCAAAGACACTTTAATTGCACCAGAACTGATACAAAACTCAAACTGTATTTCAATTCAATTACGGAGTTCCTGATGAAGAACTGGAATAGGTGCAACTGGAATTGGTACAATTCCTTTTAAAAATAAAGCCCAACAGTGGCCTGAATCTCTGAGAAAACATTTATATTTGTATACTTTTATAATCTCCATTTACCTGCTGGAAAAATTTCTATTTTATCCACCTGAAAATCTCCATTTATGCTCCAGAGCATCGCTACTCATCGTCCAGAATCAATCTCCATTTATTCTTCTGGAAAAAAAAAATAAAATTAAAATCTCAATTTGTGCTCCAGAAAAACCTCCATTTATGCTCCAGAGAATTTCCATTCTCCCTCCAGCAAACTGCTGGAGCAAATTCCTCTAAAAGTCCTGAAGTTTGGAGGGTTTTTTTGGAAACACAGAGCACTTGGGTGTCTCCCTAACCACGTTACCTTCGGGACACCCCTGGGAAGGCTCCTCCCCCGCGGAATCCAAGGCTGGCCCAGCACCGGAGCTCACCATCCTCTGGGAATGCCGCCGCTCCCTGCTGCTCCTCCTGCCACTGGCGCAGCCGGGATCATCTTCTGGGTTTTGAAAGCAGCCACAAGATTTTTATCCGTGCGCAGATACCTGGGAAAGCAGAGACAGGGAATGTTTATCCCAGCGCTCGGCATAAGCGCGAGGCTCCGGGACATGAGGGGTCACCTGTGCGCTTCCGGAGGCGGCAGCAGCCGGAGATCGCCTCCCGCCCGGCAGGAGCAGCCCAGACCGCTCCCGCCGCTGCCGGGGGTGATTCCCGGCGCTCCCGGGCTCCATCCCGAGGGTCCCTGCCGGCCCTGGCCCGCCCTTACCCCGCCGCCTCTGCCGGCTCCCGCCCGAGAGCGCCATGGCGGCCGCGGCCTCAGCGCCTCAGCGCCGCCGCCATTTTGAGTGTGGGCAGGGCGTTCCCACAGGACCGGGAAAAAACCCTTAAAACCGCGCCTTAAACCGAACCGAATCCCCCAGCCCCCCAAAAAACCCATTCCCCAAACGACCCGTTTTGGAAAGAGTTTGTTTTCACGCTTTCTAAAAGCTGGGTTTTATGAGGTTAAGTGACCTCACTGATGCGTGTCCTCAGTTTGCTGGGGCAGATCCTCAGGCTCTCCCAGTGTGGATACTGGGATGTCCGTGAGGATACTGGGACATCCACTGTGGATACTGGGAGATCAGTGCCGGAGTTAAGAGAGGTGTTTATATAAATCAGTATAAAGTTCTGAACTTTAGCGGGATAAATCTGGGATTAGGAGAAACACAGGGTCTCCCTGTTTCTTCCCACTGATGATTCCATATTCCTGTCTGTTGTCACATGAAATAATTTCAAGGTGGGTTACCGAGCACTTCCAATCTTTTTTTCCAAGATAAATTCCTCTTTTGAAGCTTTTTTCCCCCCCACTTAAGTGCAGGTTTTAAATTCTTCACGTTTTAACAGCTTGTTGAAATCTTGGATGACTGTAATTCCCTGAGGAAATGTAAAATAAATTCCTCCATAAAAAAATAAATCAGGAAAGGCAGACATCTGTGTTATCCACGTTTTCTATCCTGATTATTTTGTTTGTAGCCAGGGAATGTTTCTATTGTCCAGACACAGCTTTTGCAGGGGGAAGAACGAGCAGCAATATGAATGATCCGTGTTGAAAATGTCAGGATAATATTCCTGTATCTTCGTACGAAGGAATGGTGTTTGCTTTTCCTTTATCGGAAAACTGGCGTGCACGGCAGCTCTCACCCAGAGGAGTTGGGAAGCTCCCGGCCAATTTAGTCTGAATTCCACAAGGATGGAGGGAATTTCTGGATACACTGCTGGGCAGTATCCATGTGTCCATCCCAGGAGGGATTTTCCCCAAGGCTGGATTTTGCTCTGCTCTTTGCCACCAGTTTTGTTTCTGAGGAGATTCACTTGATTCTCCAAATGTTCCGCATGGTTGGATGTGCTTCAGGGGCTCTCTAGAACCCATGGAATTCTCCATGTCTCTCCTGTGGGGAGAGAGAAGGAAGAGCATCATAGCTACTCTTTCCTAATCCCTAATTTTGGAATTTCAACATGAGGGATGAAACATGCGGGAGGCAGCTGTGGGAGATGCCAGTCCCAGATGTGCTGTCGTGGGTGAAGAATTCCAGGCGCCAGGATGGCGAAATAAAACAACCTGTTAAGCCAAAACAACGAAATCCAGGAAAGAATTGGAGCCTGGGAACTCAGATTTTACCTGAGCACTTCCCTTGGTTGGGAGTGGAGAGATAACTCGGGCTTTGATCGTGGTGACTAAAGCCATGAAAAGAGGGAACATTGGGAGTTGGCTCTGCCAGTCAGGTTCTGCTCCTGATCCATTGGGCCTTTGTGGCTCGAGGTCAGCCAGGGATGGAAGTGTTCCCAAATCCCCCTGGAGCGACGCGGGGGCATTGGCGATTTTGGCTCTTCCCAGGAGCCCAGTGAAACATCCTCGTGTGTTTTCCCTGGATGGATATCCCTTCCTTATGGCTCCACCAGAGGATGCTGCAGGCTTCGGAAAGAGCTGCCCAGACTGTAGCCCTGCTCATCCCTTTAATCCTGAGGAATCCGACCACGGATATCAGCCATGGCACTGCAGAGAGAGCTTCCAAGGAGCCAAGCAAACCTCCAGATCATCCGTGAAACAGGGACAGAGCTTTCAGCATGGGCTAAAAATGCAAATTCCAGGGTAAATCCTGATGGAAAGCACAGAGCAGCCCTTGCTCCGTGTGTCAGCACCGAGCACTGCTCAGCCTCTTGTCCTGTTCTCCATAAGAAATCTTGGCATGGGATCGTGGTACAAATCAAACATCCCATGGATTCTCCCCATCATGTTCAGTCTCAAGGAGCAGGAGTTCTGTATATCCTGGCAGAATGCGTCCAAGATCCCAGTGCCACTTGAAAAACATGGAAACTGAGGGAAGTCCATGTGTGCTTTGTCTGAAAAAGAAGATTTTAGAATCCTGAAAACCAGCAAAGTTTAATTCCCACCAAGGTTCTGGTGGGAAAAACCGGAACACCAGAGCAAAGCAAGGGGGAATAGGAGAAGACCTTTAAGATCATCAAGTCCAACCATCAAATTCCAAGATCAGGGAATGGTTTTGTTGAAAGGGACCTTAAAGATGATCCAGTCCCGCCCCCTGCCATGGGACACCTTCCACTATCCCAGAGGTGCTCCAACCTGGCCTTGGACACTTCCAGGGATGAAGCAGCCACAGCTTCTCTGGGAAACCTGTGCCAGGGCCTCCCCACCCTCACAGAGAAGGATTTTCTCCTAATATCCCATCTATCCCTGCTGTCTGGCAGCGGAAAACCATTTCCTCTTGTCCCATCATTCCAGGCCCATGGAAATAATCCTCTCCATGTTTCTTGTAGCTCCTTCAGGTCCTGGAATGCCACATTTGGGTCATCCCAAAGCTTCTCTTCTCCAGGCTGAACACTTGGAGCTCTGGAAAACCAATGACTTTTACTGATCAAGGAGATAAACGAATTAAATAAAATGTAACTAAATAAAAATAAATAACAAATAAATTAAAAGCCCTTTTCACCCCTCCGTGTTCCCTGGAGTTATGGAGCCAACACTTTGGATGACAACTCCGTGTCCCTGATGTGGGGACACATCCAGGAGTCACTGGAAGGGCTCCCACCAAGGTCAAGACCCCAGTTTGGGAAGGTTTCTCTGGAATGAGCTTGGAGCCAGCTCAGCAGCACCCTGGGCATGAAGGCACCCAGGATTTTGGCTCTGGGCTGTGAATTCTGGATGTTCCTTCTCATTTTTCCTGGGAGCTCATTCCTGTGTAGCGGTGATTGCGATAGGATGTATTCCCACAGCTTCAGGGGAAGAGGGAGTGGGGCTGCTTTGGGATTCGTTCCCTGCAATCCTGACCCCACACTCCTGACAAGTGACGTGCTAGGGCAATGGAAATCCAAATTCTGGGAGTGTATCTATGATGTTTTCCTTCTGGCACAAAATAAATCCTCAGCACAGCTCATTTACTTGTTTATCACACATTTTTAAGCTCTTGGCACTTTGCAAACTTCTTCTCCCAAATATTTTAACCCCTGCTAAACCGTGGGCATCCAACCCAGAAGCTGCCTCTGGAAGCAAAGGATTTTACATCACATTCCATGGATATTGAAGGCCTGATGAATTTTTAACTCCTTAACACTCCCAGTCAAGCCCAAACTGACATTGTTTTAATTGATTTTTAAATAGTGGAGTTCTGGTTGAACTTTTAAATAGTTGAGTCTGGGGATTATGGAATGTGCTAAAGATCCTGTTTCTCCATCTGGGATCTGGAATACAGGTGGATAATGTTTAGTCTCCAGCTAATGGACAGGATGTTAATGCTTTTCCCGCTTGGAAAAGAGCCGCCTCCTGTTTAGTTACAGTTCAATATAAAACAAATATTCCATTAGCAAAAGAAGGTGGGGAGGAAAATCCCCTTCCCCACCCCCCCACAGGGTTCCTTCCAACTCAATATTCCATGATAAAGCTGTACAGAATGCAGAGGATCCCAGGGAGTAAATTCAGCTTAGCACCTTGCTGCCAGCCAGAAGAAATCCAGCAAAACAACCCCCAAAGTTATTCCTAAATGGCAAGAAAAGAGGGAATTCCTGCCAGATGTACGCTCCTGGTGTTCCAAGTCTCCGATTAAAAGAGCTGCTGATTTCATGGAGGTGATTCCGGACAAATTCCAGCTGATCCCAGCTGTTCACCAGGGAAAATTATAAGGAAAATAAATCTAAATACGTCAGATTAAGTGGTATTTTTCCAACAGCTGGCTGTGTTTTTTTGATGTTCCCCAGAAAGCAGCATTCCCTCGCAAGATCCCAAACTTCTCATGCTCCTACAGGAGCCTCTTGACTTTTAGCCACCAGAATTGTCCCAATTTTTTTTTCAATGTAAATATCTGGCTTCCCAGCAATAATATTTATCCCTCAGTGTTTATTTTTCCTTAGTGCTGGGCGCTCACCTTGGTTTGCAAATCCAAATTGTTCGGGGGAAAAAGGAGGAATTTCAGTTTATATCTGCGTCCTGAGCCTAAGTGTTTCCAGGGAGAGTATTCCTGCCTCCAGGTGCTCCTGCAGGGATGAGAAAATGCCCTTTTTTTAGTCCCAGTCTGGGCGTGGAATCTTGGCACAGGAATGACAAAACATGGAAGGAGCAGCTGCCTGGAGAAACAAACACCTGGCAAAATATTTTGGTGAATTTCAGGGTGAGTCATCCTGGGCCTTGCAGGGGAAGCTCGGCCCCAGCTGCAGCTCTGGAGGTTGCCTTTAGTCCCACAGAATCCCGTGGAATTACTGAGGTTGGGAAAGACCTCCGGGATCGTCAAGTCCAGCCTGTCACCCAGCCCAGGAGTGCCACGTCCAGTGATTCCTTGGACTCCTCCCGGGGTGGGAATTCCAAACCTTTCTGTGCTGTTCCAATCCTTAACAACCCATTCCATGAAGAAATTCCCATCTGCCTTCATCTCTTATTCCATCCAGGCCTGTTCCAGGGATGGGAATTCCAAATGTCCCTGGGCAATTCCAATGCTAACGTCCCATTCCATGAAGAAATTCCCATCTCCTTCACCTCTAATTCAAGGACACTTCCAGGAGTGAGCCTCCAAATCTTCCTGGGCAATTCTAAAGCCTGACGACCCATTCCATCACAAAATTCCCATCTGCTTTTATCCTGTTCCAGAGCTGCTCCAGGGATAGTATCTCCAAACTTCCTGAGCAATTCCAATGCTAACACCCCATTCCATTAAGAAACTCCCATCTGCCTTCATCTTATTCCGTCTTTTCTCCTTCCAGCTCTCCTGCTTGGAGAAGGTCTATGCCAAGATCCATCCCCGCAAAGCTGATGGAACACCAGGGACTCATCCCAAGCCAAGTGTCCAAGATGATTAAAATCCCAATTAATCCCTTTTGATCCATCGCCATTCGCTCCCAGCACGGTCATTAGGCACGGTCATTAAGCTGCAGAATGAGACTGGAATGACCACGAGGGTCCTGCCAGCCTTTGGGATGAAAGTGTGGATTAGGGATTTCTGCAGGAGGAGGAGAAGGATTTGCTGAGTTTTCACACTGCTAATTTTCCAGCTTTGTGCTTATCCCTAATAATGATCACAATAATTATCCAAATTGATTCCAGGAATGGCTTTTGGAATCACGTCCACCTTCAAATATACAAAAATCCATCTCCAGAAGTGTTCCCAGACCAACCACTCATCTTTAAAAGGAATATTTTCCCAACTGGGATTAAAAAATTCATATTCCTAGGGAGCAGTGGGGTCGGGAATGGCCGGATAACCTTTGGAAAAGCAGCAGGAATGACTTTGGGTCAGCCCATGAGCTCTTTGTTAAAGCATCTGCTTTTACTCTGGGATATTTAATGATTGCCAGGAATTCCAGGGATGGAGGAATGCCAAGGTGGATAAAGGAAAAGTATCCCTTTGGATGGAGCTGGAGTTCCAAACCCTAGAACATCTCACCACGACTTCTCCCATCTGGATTCCTTATCCCTTATAAATTGGGATTGCAAGGAAATAGGGAAATGTTGCTGCAAGCACGGAGAAGGCTCCAAGTGTGTGGAGGAATTTTATGGAATACCTCTAGGCAAGGCAAACTCCAGCACCGAAAGGGATGGATCCAACCTCTGGGACCTTCTCCTCAGGGAAAACACATTCCATATGGAATTAAAGCAAACAAAAACCTGTGAGCTGGACATAATGTGGCACCTAATTCTGCGTGAAATTCCTTTATTTTTCCATATGGGAACCACAACATCAGATATAGGGTACCCATCAACATTCCAAAGGCCGGTGATTTTATGGATCCATTTTTATGGCTCAGAGGGATCCATGGAGTCAGGAGATTTTCCAGCAGCTGGAGAGTTGGCTCCAGGTTATCCCAAAAATCTGTTGGGAGCACAAGGATAGCTGCAGTGGGGTTGGCAAGCCCAGGCTTGCATGGGAAGCTGGAAGAACATTCCAAAAGATGATGGATCTGTGTTTTTAATGCCTGCCTACTCCCAGGCATGTGAGGACATGGAGCCCCATTTCAGAAAAATAAAAATAGGAAAACAGGTTGGAGCCTGAAGATGTCAGAGAAAAATGTGGGAGAGACAAGGGAAGGAAGCTAAAAGGAAGGGGAAAAAAGATCCCAAATTCCCTAAGTGTCATTTTTAGGTCCATGGATCCGGTTCCAAGGATCCATGCTCATCCAGGAGATGCTGTGGACGCACATTTCCAGCTTCCCAAGGGAACAGGCTGTGGAAAAGTTCAGGAGT
The DNA here is from genome assembly GCF_014805655.1 of Passer montanus. Classification (NCBI taxonomy): domain Eukaryota; kingdom Metazoa; phylum Chordata; class Aves; order Passeriformes; family Passeridae; genus Passer; species Passer montanus. The sequence goes on along the minus strand of NW_024368485.1, from coordinate 4,207,940 downwards.
GAATCCGTGTGACTCCACAAACACTTTCCTCTCCGGGGCAAAAGTTGGGAATTCAGGACATGCACCTGGAGCTGGGATAGGAGCAGGGAGCCATTTATAGGCCCAGAATTCCCAACTGGAATGCCAAGGTCTGAGCTTTCCCGCCTTTCCCAGAGTTGGGATGAGCTGTGAGGATCAGGTGGGAATTTTGCTCCTCTGGGAAATGGGAATGTATGGGAAGGAAGTAGGAGCTCAGAATTCCAGAATTCCAAGGACAAGGTGCAGGAGCTGCCCCCGGCATGGAGCGGTTGGGAATGGAGCACAGGAGGGTGCCTTGGCACCTCTCCCTTCTTCTCAGCATTCCCAATAAAGGTGGAAAAGCCACTTTGGTTATTTTGCTGGGAAGAGAATTCCAAGAGGAACTCCACACCTTGCTCCTTCCACAGGGGCTGCTCATTCCAAGCCTGGCAGCTCCACGTGATCCAGGATAACCCCTCCTTATCCAGGCTTTGGAAAACTAAAGTTCATCCCAGCTGGATAGCACTGCTTGGGAATTCTTGTGCTGACACATCCCATCCCAGGGGTTCACATCTGGGACACTCATGGATTCATCACCTCACCCCTGAGCAATCCCAAATTCACGTCCAGGCGGGAATGACGGTGGATCACACGCGCTGTGACGGAGGAGGCAGATCTTTTCTGGGGATCCGTGGTCCCTGGAGCTTTTCCAATCCTTTCAAGCTGTTCCCAGTGAAATGCTGGCAGGAGCCAGAGTTTGCTCTGACGGAAAGAGGCTGTTCCTCTAATCCCTTTTCCCAAGAAACTGCTCCGGCCATCCCAGGGCATTCCAAGCAGGGAATGACCGCCAGATCTTGCTGTGTCCAGCAGCAGAAGCTGGAACAGTTCCCTTTGGAAAAGCAAGATGAGGATGTGGAGCTCATGGTAAGGAGCCCTGTTCTTGCTGGGATCCTGGCTGGAGCAAGCAGGAACACCAGGAATGACCCCACTCCACTGTGCTCATGGAATCCAAGAGCTCCTTACCATGGCAACAGAGCTGGGACCACAACTTGGGATTTTTCCAGCAGCTCCGGGTACATTCCAGGCTATTCCCACGGGGAATTTGGGCTCCCCAATTTGGCACTGAGACCTCCAGAGGAGGAGGGAATGAAGCGGGAAGTACAATCCCTAAAATCCCACAGAACTGGGAAGAACAAGTAGCTGCTGTTCCCAGGAAACAGCTGGAATACCTGGAGAGCAATTCCAGGGGGGAAGATGGATCCCACCAGAAGAAACCACTCACTCCTCACCCCTGGAGCTGTGGCTGTTTGATCCTGGGTGGATCACCCCGGGATAGGGTGGATTCTCCACCTTTAGGGAATGGCTTTTGAAATCCAGGTAGGAATGTTTCAACATCAGCATTCCCACTCGGAGCCAGAACTGACAGGGAAATTTATAGCCTGAGTTCCATAGGAGATCAGTCTGGAATGCTACGGATTTGGAAATAAAGATTGGGAAATCAGGCAGGGAACAGCTCCGAGGAAAGGCGGTGCCAGCCCTGCACATTCCTAAAATCATCGGCTGAGCCATGGGATGCCACTTTTCCATCTCTTCCTGTTAAAAATCCTGGAGATGGTGCCTGGTTCCAAGGTGTTGTTCAAAGGGAGCAGTCCTGGTTAGCTGCTGGGAATTCCCATATCCAGGGTAACAGTGGGAAGAGGAGCCATGGGTGCTCTGGCAATGCCAGCAACAAACCAACCAATCCCCTTTAATTGGGATCAAATCCATCCCATCTCTTTTCCCTCTGTTTCTTTGCAGCAGGATGAGAATGACATTCCCATTTTTTTCCAAGTTGCCCCACTTCCAGTTCACACTTCTCACTTCCCTAGGGATAACATCCAGCTCTGGCTGCCCTGTCAGGGTATCCCAATAGCTGCCTGATAAGGCTGTTCCAGCTTTTCCAGGGAATTTTGGGAAAACCACACCAAACCTGGGGTGTTTAATTGGGAAATGAATTGGCTCCAGCAGGATTAATTAATGGGAAGTTTGGCCTTGGCACAGCACATTTCTTGGGAAAAAGAGATCTCCTGGAGCTGAAGGTATCCAGCTTGGATTTAAGCTGGAGCCCTCAGAAAATCCTAGGAGGATTTGGGAATGGGCTCAGCCTTTAGGAACAGGCTCCTGTTTTTTTGCCATGGATTTTTCCCTCAATCTTGTGCATCCAGTGTCTCATTCCCTGCAAAACCAGGGAGGAGGGAATGTTTGCCCAGTGAGGTCAGTGGAAAGCTGCCTCCAGCTGGGATCAGGCCTGCAGGTGGCCGGGAGGGACAAGAATCCAAGGATTTTATCCCTTTGGAAACATCAGCTCTGCTCGGAGCATCCCTGGTTCCTCCCCACCTTTCTCCCTCCGCTCCTTTCAGGATAACAATGGCAGGATCCAGATGCTTATCCGCAGGGCTCTTCCCATTTCCACGCTGGCCTTCACCAAATTCCTGGCCTTGGCACAGCACATTTCTTGGGAAAAAGAGGAATTGGACCCCCAGAGCTGAAGGTATCCAGCTTGGAGCCCTCAGAAAATCCTAGGAGGATTTGGGAATGGGCTCAGACTTTAGGAACAGGCTCCTGTTTTTTTGCCATGGATTTTTCCCTCAATCTTGTGCATCCAGTGTCTCATTCCCTGCAAAACCAGGGAGGAGGGAATGTTTGCCCAGTGAGGTCAGTGGAAAGCTGCCTCCAGCTGGGATCAGGCCTGCAGGTGGCCGGGAGGGACAAGAATCCAAGGATTTTATCCCTTTGGAAACATCAGCTCTGCTCGGAGCATCCCTGGTTCCTCCCCACCTTTCTCCCTCCGCTCCTTTCAGGATAACAATGGCAGGATCCAGATGCTTATCCGCAGGGCTCTTCCCATTTCCACGCTGGCCTTCACCAAATTCCGTGGGGAGGTCCGGAAGCAACCGTAGATAACCCGGCAACCTGGGCTGGCTCCCGGGAAAGGTAAAACCCTTGGAATCACAGCAGGGCAAGGAGCACCTGGAACACGATCCCTAATTCCTTTCCAACATGGGAATGTGACTGTAGTTAACCAGTGAAATCCCATCTCGGGAGCTGGAGGATGGATCCCAATCCATGTTTTTTGTGGCTGTTTCCATTTTCCCAGTGCTGCACCAAAGCCCCAGAATTCCCTTTGCTCCATCCATTCCCTTTCCATAGGCAATTCCAGCGTTGTATGCCCACAGCCATAGCATGGAGAAGGATCCTATGGAAACACCAATAAATAATGCTGGAAAAGAGGGAAAATTCCTTTTAAACCCCTAAGGAAGCATTCCCTGTTTTCAGGGTAAAAAATAAAACCACCATGGAGCTGGGTGTGGAGTCAAGGGAAGATTTTCCCCTGGCTGTGATTCCCTGCCCAGCAGCCCAGGGAGTTTTCACTTCGTATTCCCTTTTTTTTTTTTTTTCTTTATCCTTGCTGAGGCAGGGAAATTCCAGCTGAGGCAGTCCCAGCTCCGGCACATCCCTTGGCAGTAGCACCCACCTCCTGCGGAGCCGCGATAAGGAGGGAAAAGAGCAGCCTTGGGACACGTTCTCCAGCCAGAAAACTCTGCCCAGCCTTCCCAGCCCTTATCTTTATTGCCCACATTCCTAACAATCCCAAGTTTTATTTACGGAGCTCTCATCCCCAAGGTTATGAGAAGCTCTGGTGCATCCATGGGCTGGATCCAAGGTGAGGATTGACAGCAATGCAATTCCAGCAAAAATCATAGGATTGATCCTCCCTGCTCCGAAGGCAGCAGGGAGCAGGGAAGCAGAGCTCGGAGCCTCTGGAAAAGTGCTGATGTTTTCCTGCCTTGCTGGGACCCTCCCAGCAGGAAATCGGGCATTGTACTGGGAGCGCTGAGTTTTCCGGACAAATCCTGCCAGGATCCGTGTCCTGCTCCGCCGTGGGCTGGGAGCTCTTGCATTAGCCATGGAGTGACGCCCTGGCTTCCCAAAGCAGCTCCAAGAAAACCTTGGGATGGGGTTTAGAACCTGGCTTAAGGCAGGGATTTGATTCCTAAATTCTGTTAATCCAGCTTCTGTTATAATGGAGCGAATCCAAAGGAGCTGCAGCTCCTGCCCCAGCGGTGGTGACCTCTGGCCAGAATCCAGTCTGGGATTCTGAAATTCTGGGAAGATCTGGGGACATTTCCCTGGGCCACTGAGCCCCGTTCCAAACAGCAGAGGGATTGGGAACACATTTGGGATTGAATCCCAGCCACTTCCCAACTTCCCAGCTCACTCCCAGCTTGGCAACTCCAAATATCCCAGGGTCAGGAGCAGGGATTGATTCCCACATAAATCACCAGCAGAGAGCAAAAGGCCATCCCATTCCAGGAAAACCTGAGATCCTGGTGATGCTGCAAAAAGGGCAGGATTTATTTTTTCCCAGAGCCCAAGTAAGGAATTAAAACCTTGCTTGACTTTTTCCAGGAATTGTAGAGCTTGTTTTGTTTTCCCCCTTTCCCAAACTTCCCAATTCCCTAACAGTTGCTTAGCCCTGTTATCCCTGGCTCCAGCTTTTGGGATCCCATTTTTCCAAGCCCTCCATCAGTTTTCCAGTGAAGTTGATAGGAGATTATTCCTCAATCCCATTAAAAAAGTAGGGAAGCACCTCTGGATCCCCCTGGCAGCCCCCGGATGCGGAGCCAGCAGCTCCTGCTTTCCTCCCATTGAATTCCCAAGCAGCCCCATTTCCTTGGATAAATAGGAGGGGGAAGAGGGAAAAGAGTTAAAGTGGACAAAACCAAAGGGAAGAAAACTTGGAGCAACATGGAAAAGGAAAAGCAGCTTGGAATTGCTCTGAAAATCCCACCAGGCTTTGCTCAGGACTGGGAATCTTTTCCATGAAAAAAAAGGAATTTTGGTGTTTTTCCAAATCCAAACCATGGAACTGGTGCACCAACAGCTGGGAAGAGCAGAGAGCTTTCCTTCCCTCCTGTTTGCCAAGGATTTTCAATCCATCTGTTCCACACAAACTGTGGGAACCGAGGTCAAACCTGCCTGGGCTTGAAGAGGGTGAAATGGGAATTCTTTGGGAATTCTGTCATTCCCAGCAGCTTCCAGAAGGAGGTGGGATAATTCTGATCCTGCCACAGGGATTCTCCCATGGGAATTCCTTGCTCACACATCCCAGTGGGCTCCGAGGCTCAGCCTTGGATATGGAACAGGGATCCTAGCTCAGGATTTAGGGAAGCACCTTGTAGGAATTGGGTTAAAACCACTCAAATTCCTTGTTCCTGGATTCTCCCAAGGATCTGGAAGGGAAGGAGCCAGCCTGGGATAGCTGTCCCAGGAGCCACATGAGTCCCATGCCAGTTTTTCCCCCAAAATTCCAACTTTGGAATGTGCCAACAACATTTTTTAGCTTTAGTTGCCTTGGGGTTCTGAGGGCAGGGATGGGGCAGTTTTCCAAGGATTTATCCACATCCAAAGAAGGTGGAAACTTGGCAAAACCCAAAGTATCAGCAATTCCAGGGAAATATTTCCTTCTTTTGGGCCAGGTGGGAACAGGAATTTTATTCCCGCTTAAATCCTATGCCAGTTTTTCCCCCAAAATTCCAACTTTGGAATGTGCCAACAACATTTTTTAGCTTTAGTTGCCTTGGGGTTCTGAGGGCAGGGATGGGGCAGTTTTCCAAGGATTTATCCACATCCAAAGAAGGTGGAAACTTGGGATCTTCAAGGCAAAACCCAAAGTATCAGCATTCCAGGGAAATATTTTCTTCTTTTGGGCCAGGTGAGAACAGGAATTTTATTCCCGCTTAAATCCCGTTAAACTGAACACACACAGAGATGGAAAAGAAGGATCCTGGGATTTTTAGGGATTTGGGAAGTGGATCAGAGCTGGACCTGGCTCTGCAGGACAGGGAATGCCCAGGAATTCCTGGCAATGGGATCTGCATCATCCCACACCCCAAGTGGGAAAACAGCAGCATCCAAGGCCTGACTCCCATGGGATGGGAGCTAAAAACAGGGAATGGTTATTCCAATCCATGTGCTGAACTTGGGATGCAAATTTTGGGGTGGAAACGGAGCTTTCCTGGTTCCAGGATGTCAGGAATGAAGCCTGGCCCAGTTTTTCCTACTGTAAGTGGGACTTCCATCTAAATCCTGGGCCTTGGAAAACAAATCCATCAAAAAGTAGGAATGGGCTCCCACTTTGGCTCCCCTTGGCTTTGTGTTTATACTTGGATATGGGATGAGGTTTCTATGGAATAATGTTCCCTAAGAGTAATTCCCTGGTGATCCTGGGTTCAGCTGGATTTGATGCAAATAAAGTTCCAGCAGCACTTCCCAGCTGGTTCCCCAGGCATCCCGAGTTCCCTGGAAAAACCTGGAGCAGCTCCTTGAAAAAAGATGGATACATGAGCAAATCCCACTTTCCTGCCTGTGGAATTGCTATCAATCCAAAGCATCTCATTCCCTGTGGAAGCACATCCCAAAAGTAATGGAATCCTAGAAATTCCTTCTGAGTTTGCAGAGGAATGGGAAAAAGGGGGGAAAATAGGGAACTGAGAATCCCACTCTATTCCTGGTTAGGAAAGGTACCCAGAATCAGCATCCAATGGGGAAACAAAGCGAGCTGGGATAATCTTTCAATCCAATAACAAAATTCCAGTGGGAATATCCCATTTTTCTCACCTCCCAGCCTCAAACTCCATCAGCAGAAAAGAAAACAGATGATTTATCCTTCAGGATTCCCATCCTATCCATGGAATTTTGAGTGCTACCCCATTCCCAGGGCAAATCCAAGGCCCTGCCGGAGTCTGTCCCTCTTCCTCCTCCTCTCCAAGGAGGAAGATTTGTGGGATAGAAGGAAAAACTGGGAAGAGAGTCCAGTGTGGGAAGCAGGAATGGTGATGCTGCTGGCGGGAGCAATCCAGGCTTTGCTGGGATCAGCTCCTGCCGGGAATGGCCTCAATGTTTTCATGTGCTTTGAGCCATTTTCCTGCCTTTTTTTTTTTTTTAAGGAATATTTGAACTTTCAGCTCCTCTCCCTTCTGAATTTTGGGATCTCTCCTTGGATGGGGAGAAGGGCTGGAGCAGCCAACCTGGTGTGGGGGGCTCTGGATTTCCCAGTGGATGCCAATATTTATAATTCCCTTTTTTTTAAAATGGAATTTGTTCTGTGACATAATCCAGCAAAGGAATCCTACATTCCAAACGGGATCATCTACAGGCAGAAGATTCTGGAAAGATCAGGATCAGGACAACAACAACCCCAGGCTGATCTGGGTTGGGAATGACCTTAAAGCCCATCTCATTCCAACCCCTTTGGAAAACAAGGAATTGAGCAGCAATTATCCTGCTTCCACTGCAGGCTGGATTTCCCCTTTTATGGAGCCACATCCCGGTTTTTTTGGGGGGTATCTTCACTTTTATCCCCCTCTCCGAGCCCATCCCACGCCGCTGCCATGATCCCGGGAAAGCTGGGCAGGCTCTGGAGGAGCCGCTCATCCCTTTGGAGAATCCCACCCTGCTTTTCCTTCCAGTTGTTGCCGCCCTGCCCGGGCAACACCCGGCGCTTCCCGAGCCTCGGGTGTGTTTCCAACCCTGCCTTTCCCTTCACATTCCAGAGCCACCTCCTTCCCGGGATTTGGCACGTCAGCGGGAAAAGGATTCGGCGCAGCTGGGCTGGGACAGCGTTAAAAAAAAAAGCGGGAGGAAAATGGGAAAACAGGGAACAATCCAGCTGGGGGTGTTGGAAACTCTGGGATTGTGCCAGGGCTGAGTCATTCCCGGCCCTCCCAGCCCCTCCGGCCGGGAATGACATTTGGGAATGGCAGCAAATCCCGATTGGTTCAGCGCAAGGTGGAGCTGGAGCGGCCGGAGCCAGCCCAGCTTTAACCCCATCCTTGGTTTTTGCTGCTTGCGGGAATTTGGGAAGGACTGGAAGTCTGGATTGTGCCACAAATGTGGAAATTCCAACAGGAGGGGGAGGGAAAACAGGGAAAACAGGCAGGGAATTCTGTGGGATGAGCACACAGCCTCCAAAGGGGGGAAATCAGTATTTAATAAGAGAGCCCAGCGCTTCCCTGCCTCTGCTCCAGGAAAAAAAATATGGATCTATGGATACACCTTCCTTGATCCATGCGTGGGATGTCCTAAACATCCCAAAGAAAAATGGGATCACCCAAATCCTCCATCCCGGATCCCAGTGCCTTTTCCAGACCTGCCTGTCTCCATTTCTGGGATCACTAGGCTGGGTCTTAAACTGCTTCCTTTGGAATTCTGCCTCTGGCACCACATGGGAATAGAGGGATCACCTTGGATCCCCTGATCCTGATTTTAGGCGGAAATTGGGAATTCTGTTCCCCAGAGCTCCTGTGGGCAGGGAAAACCTGTTTTCAATGGGGGAAAAGTGTGAGACAGAGGGGGAAAAATGAAGGAATCAACTCCTCATGGATCCCCTGGAATGGTTCCTTCCTGGGGTAATTCCATGTTTATTCAGGCAGCATCTGCCTATGGATACACTTATTACTACTACTATTATTATTATTATTATTATTATTATTATTATTATTATTATTATTTTATGTCTTGTTTGCTTGTTTGTTTACTTTTAGAAATTTATTCCTTAATCATTCCACCTGGAAAACCAGTCCTGCCACCAAAAGGGATGAGCTAAAAGTGGGAATGCCCAGCAGAAAATCCCAATTAATGAAAAAAAAAAAAAAGTTCCCAAATATCCTAAAGATGTTCCCTCTTGCCTCCAGCTTCCCGCAAGGAACAGACACACAAATCCCAGAAAAAAACACATAGGAATTCCCCATCCTTAGAGAATTCTCCACTTTCTTTATATTTTGGGCAGAAATTTTCCCAGTTTTCCTTTCCTTAGGCAATCCCTGTTTGGGGAGGTGAGTTGGAATTCCCTCAGGGACAGAAGGAGCTGCCAAATTCCCTGATGGCTCATCCTGGGTAACCAAGAAATTTGGGAAAAAGAGGGAATTTTGCAGAGCTGCAGCATTTTCCCCCTCTGGCTGGTCTGAGCTCCAAATCCAGCGCAGCCCCTCCGGATGGGTTGGATTGTTTGGAGAAATCCCGGAGTTTATTTGTGTGTGTGCTCTCCAGGTGTCCTGGTGGCATTCCAACATTAATATCCCCAAGTCTCCCGCTGGAATGAAAGCAGGGACTTTGGGTTGGGATTTAATCTCTGTCCTCTCCTTCACCTTCCCCCCTTCTATTCCAGAGCTGCCCCAGAAATATTCCTTGGAGAATATCCTGGTGGGAGGAGGGATCCATCCCCGTGGAAGCCTCTGATTGAATTCCTGTTTTTTCCATCTGGAGGAGAGGTTGTTCCCGCCCCACATTCCCACTCTGGACCACCCAGGACAATCCAGTCAGCAATTCCAGGGCTCTGAACACATGGAAAATTCAAGAATAATAAAAAATCCCTCGGATAACAAAGGAAGAGGGAAAACATCCCTTGGAGTGAGGGTTTTCCCCGGGGTGATTGTCCTGTTCCCACTGGGATCTGAGGAGCTTTTCCTTCTTGGATGGAAGGCTTCCAGAGGCATGATTCCCACTTTTCCAGCTGCTATCCAGCCTAATATTCCAGCTGTGCTCCACTCCTTCCATTTCCAGGAGGAAAGGTTTTGGGAAGAGTGCTTCACTTCTATCCCAAAGAAATTTCCAAGCATGGATCTGCTGGGGGTCAGTGGGATTTCTCCTCCCTGGAATCACAGCGACTTCCAAAAAGTGGAAACGGAAATGGAATTCCTGGTTTTAAACACAAAGTGGGCTGGAAAAATGGGACAAAACTCAGGGATCGTGTCCTGACTTGGCATCCAGCAAATTCCTTGGAGCTGCTCAAAGCACCTGGAGCAGCTCCCTCCCAGCTGGCAGAGACCCCACGGAGCTCCTGGAATTGTCTTGGATTTTATTTGCAGAGATACAGAATTCCTGGATTTTCTCCAGGTTGTTTTGAACATCTCCCTCCTCCAGCTTTAGCCTGGAAGCTGCTCCAATATTGGAAAAACACGGACAGGATAAAGGGAGGGAAGGATCAAAAATGCCAGCATGGAATCTGGAGTCCAAGGAACAAAATCCCTGCTTCCATGAAAAGGAGGGAGATGCCTGGAAGGAACGGGATAATTTGGGATGGGAGCTGCTCCTTCCTTTCTTCATTTCCATCTAGGTGGACATTCAGCCACTCCATGAGAAAAATCATGGAATGGTTTCAGTTGGAAGGGGTCTTAGTTCCTCTTCTCATTCCATGGGCAGGGACACCTCCCACTATTCCAGGGTGCTTCCAGCTGGCCTTGGAGACTTCCAGGGATGGAGCAGCCACAGCTCCTCTGGGAATCTGTGCCAGGGCCTCCCCACCCTCCCAGGGCAGGATTTATTCCCAATATTCCATCTAAACCTGCTCCCTGCCAGCAGGAAGCCATTCCCCTTCTGTCACTGCATCCCTTGGGAATAATCTCTCCCAGTTTCCCTCCTCGGCTCCTTCAGGTCCTGGGATGCCACAGTTGGATTATCCTGAAGCTCCTCTTTGCCAGGCTGAGCAATTCCAATTCTCCCAGTTCTTCCTCCTGGCAGAGCTGCTCCATCCCTCTGACTATCCCAGTGCCTCCTCCGGATTTGCTCCAACACCTCCACGTCCTTCCTGTGCTGGGAGCCGGACCTGGATGCAGAATCCCAGGTGGGACTTCCCCGGAGCAGAGGAGAAGGGATGTGAAAACCTAAACAAAGCAACTCCTTTTCTTGGCGCTTGGAATTCTGTTCCTATTAAATCCCTTCTAATCCCTGCTCCTCTACATCGCCCAAATTCCCAAAATTTCATGTAACAGGAGCTCCCCTCTTCCAACAGCCTTCCCAGAGCTTCCCAACCCCGGCTCCGTGTCCTTGTGATGTCTCCAGAGGGAGCCGAGTTCCTCCAATTCTTTTCCCCCCACAGGTGTCCCCCCCTCCGGCTCCATTGTCCCTCTTCCCAGTCCTGGGATTTGCCGCCGCTGACGTCACACATTCCACGCCCTTTTCCTTCTTTAACCTCCGAGTGACGTTTTTAAACCAATTCCTTCATTTTCAGCAGTTCCCGTTTTTTTTTTTTTAATAGGTTTTAATTAGTCGTATTGGATATTCCATTTGGTGGGAATTCTGCTCTCCAGGAGATCGTTGGGATTGGATTCCTATGGAAAATGGAGGATTATGGATGTGTTCAGCCAAAGGGGGTTGGGAGAGAAAATCCTCTTAAAGTTTGGAGCCAGGACTTGGATTTTCAGTGGGAACATCCAAGAACATTTAAGGAGCGTGGAATATTCAATAAAAATCAAAGCAGCACCAAAAATTCCCCAAAACATTCCCACATAAACTTGGAACATGGAGATCTTCCTAAACGTGATGGGAGGGAGCTTTCCTATCCATGAAATTCTTGGAAAGAGGGATAAACCTTTTTTTTTTTTTTTCCATTGGGGAAAAAAAGAAACAAAACCAAAAAAACTGGAAAAAGTTTTTTGCTTTATTTTTGCAAATGTTCCATGAATATTCCATGGTTTTGAACAAGAAGCTCTTCCCTGGGACAGGATTCCTAATTGGACATCCGACATATCCTAAGAAAGAACATTCCCATCAATTCCTTGATTATTCTGGAATGACTTTTAATATTAAAATGATATTTAAATATTTTGGGCTTTTCCCCATTTTGGGAATATCAAGAGGAGCTTTAGTTAAAAATTCCCAGATTTTGTCCAGGAAAACTTGGTTGGATAAAAAAGGCCAGGTTGGGTTGTGGAAAGAAGTTGTGGGTTGGAAAATTGCAGGATCAGCCAGGCAGACAAACCGTGATCCGTGTTTTTCCAACAGCGGAGCCGTGTCCTGGGCTGGCAGCAGGGAACTGCTTCTGTGCTGAGCTCTCTTATTCCAAGTCCAAAAATACTCCCCCCTTTCCTGGAATTCTAGATAAATCCAATTAGAAACAGCATCCACGTGGGGTTTCTCCATCGCAGTTTTTTGGGAAGTTGTTTTCCCACAATGCTCCGGGTTGGGAGCGTTGGCTGTGGCTCCCTGAACCTTCACGCGGATGGGAGATTCCAGAAGATATCCCAGCAGTCAGGGCTTTCCCAGGAATGCTGTGCATGAGCCGCTCTGGGAATAATTCACAGTTTTAATTGGGATTTTTGGCAGCTTTTTTTACTTAGGAGGGAAGTGAAGGAGCAGATTTCTGGTTCTAATTTCTCTGTTGGATCATGGCCATTCCCTCAGGAATTCCAAACCCACCTAACCCGAGAAATCCTGGAATGAGCAGTGGATCCATGGCTGTGCCAAGCAGGAAAAGACTCCCCAGGCTCCCAGGGTTAAATCCTGAATCTGCTGCTGCCAGAGTGACGCTTCAGGAGAAATCCTGGGAATGCAGGGAGGGAACTGGGATCAGCCCAGTGGTTACCACGGAGCATCTCGGCATCAAGGTCTGGAACAGCCCATTCCAGTGGAATTGTCCCTGCTCTGCTCAAGGATGGGCTTTTCCAGCCCAAACCTGGAATTCCGTGAGGAATCCTCATCCATGGAATGCCAGGACTGTGCTGCTCGGGATGGCACCGGAGCCCGGCTGAGCTTGGCTCCATCCCGGTATTCCCAGGACCTTCCCACGACCCAGCTCCTATTTCAGGGCTCTTCCATCTATTTAAAGAAAGGCAGAAATGTGCTGGAATCTTTGCGCGTGCGCGGGAGAGGCCACGCCAAATATTCCCTCTTTTTTAGAGGCTGATATCCACGGATCCCACGGCTATTTGGCTGGGATGTTTTCCTTCCCCTTTTAGCAACACGTGCCTGAAAAACCTCGGCCCCTATTAGGGCTTGGAAAACTCAGCTGCCGCCGGAGGGAATAAATCAAATTCTTGGAGGGAGGAAAAAAAAAAAAAAAAGCAGGAACACCACAAAAATAAAAGCATAAAAGCAGGAACGCAGCGCGTTTTACCCAAAACTTTGGGATGGGAGCGAGGAGCTGGCAGGAAAGGTGCCATAAATACACATTCTACTGCTGGCTTTTCGCAAATAGGAGGATGAGTGCTGTACGTACAATGTCAAAATAACTTTGCTTTTATTTCCGCTACCAGCAAAAACTTGGACACGGCAGTAGCGGTGGCTGATGGGGTTGTGAGGGATTGTTGCCTGTCTGGTCGGGATGACATCCAGGGAATGCGTGATGCGGACCCTGCTGCCGATACACCAACTCTCAGCACCTGCCATCTGATGGAAGCGGGACCGAGGCCCAAAGTGGGAGTGACAAAGAGGAACCGAAAGCACCAGGGACACGCACGCTCTGAAAGTTTACTCCGAGAGTAAAACAGTTCCCGGGATGTGGAAACTGCTGTGTGGATATCCATAAGGGTCCATGAAGGTGCAAGGGACTGAGGTAATGGAAAAGGCGTTTGAGGGGCATCCCCGAGGTGAGGGGCTGCTCTTGGCTGAGTGCCAGCATGCACCCGGCCGTAATCTTTGCTTCACTTTGCCTCCTGTTGCCCTTTTTTAATTTTTCACAGGAGAGCGAACGTGTTTTTCACAAAGGGAAGCCGGGAAGCGCAACGAGGTGCACGCTACAGGAAGCCGCGGCCTCCGGTGATAAATAGGAAAGCCGGGAGCACAGGATGTGTTTCGGGAGAGCTCGGCGGGACAGCGGGATGTGACCGCCGGCCGTGACTCCGCTGGTCACTTGTCCATTTGTCCGGCGGGATGGCCGCGCTCCGGCCGCTCCTGCTGCTGCTGCTGCTGGCCTGGCGCTGCCGAGGGGACGACGTGGAGGTGCTGTGCGCCGACAGCGCCTGCTACACCCTGCACCGGGATGAGAGCAACTGGAAAAGCGCCCAGGAGCGCTGCGAGGACAACGGGGGCAACCTGGCTCCGGTGGGCAGCGCCGGCGAGGCCGCCCGGCTGCGGGAGCTGCTGGCCAGCGCCGCCTGGCCCGGCCCGGCCTGGCTCGGCCTCACCCTGCCCAGGGGTCACTGCGTGCGGCCGCAGGAGCCGCTGCGAGGCTTCTCCTGGGTGGCCGGAGGCGAGCCGGGCAACTTCTCGGAGTGGGCATCCGAGCCGGCGGTCACCTGCGTGAGCGCCCGCTGTGCGGCCCTGCGGCCGCCCGGCCCGCTCGGCCCCGGCGGCTGGGCCGACCGCGCCTGCCGGAGCACGCTGCCGGCCTTCCTCTGCAAGTTCAGCTTCCAGGGAATGTGCGGGCTGCTGCCGCTGGCCGGCCGCGGCGCGGTCACCTACGCCACGCCGTTCGGGGTGCGCAGCGCCCGCCTGGCCGCCGCTCCCTTCGGCACGCTGGCCGAGGTGCGGTGCGACAGCGGCCGCGCCTCGGCCTTCGCCGTCTGCAAGGGGCCGCTGGACGGGGGCGGCTTCGCCTGGCACCCGCCGGGCCCCCTGTGCCCGGTGGACTGCGGCCAGCACAGCGGGGGCTGCCAGCAGCGCTGCCTGGAGGCGCCCGGCGAGCCCCCGCGCTGCGCCTGCCACCCCGGCTACGTGCTGGCCGCCGACATGGCCTCCTGCCTGCCCGAGGACTTCTGCCATCCCAATCCCTGCCAGGGATCCTGCCGGGCGCTGCCCGGCGGCTTCGAGTGCGGCTGCGAGCCCGGCTACGCCCTGGCAGCCGACGGCCGCGGGTGCCGGGATGTGGATGAGTGCGAGTCGGGGCCGTGCCAGCACCAGTGCCACAACATTCCCGGCGGCTTCCAGTGCCTCTGCCGGCCCGGCTACCGCCCCGCGGGGCCCGCTGGCCACCACTGCCACGACGTGGATGAGTGCGCCCAGCCCCACGCCTGCCCGCAGCTCTGCATCAACATTCCCGGCTCCTTTCGCTGCGCCTGCCGGCCCGGCTTCCAGCGGCAGCCGGGGGGAGAGTCCTGCCTGGATGTGGATGAATGCCTGCGGGATCCGTGTCCCGGCGCCTGCCGCAACTTTCCCGGCGGCTACGAGTGCCTGTGCCCGCCTGGCTCCCTGCGGGACGCGGATGGGCACGGCTGCAGCCCCGGCGAGGCCATCCCAAACAGTATCCCACAGAGCTCGAGCATCCCGCAGAGCTCCAGCAGCATCCCGCAGAGCTCCACCGTCATCCCACAGAGCCCCAGCAGCATCCCACAGAGCTCCGGCATCCCACAGAGCTCCGGCATCCCACAGAGCTCCGGCATCCCAGGCACCACGCGCATCCCATGGACCACGAGCATCCCGCGTACTCTGGGAATGCCCACCGCGGGATTAGGGGCCGGCTCGGACGACGGCCCGCGGCTGCTGCTCTACTACATCGTGGGCAGCCTGGTGGCCATCCTGCTCCTGCTGGCGTTCGCCCTGGCGCTCGTGGCTTGCAGGAGAAGGGCGGCCAGGAGGGAGAAGCCCCCGGCCAAAAACGCGGCCGATAATTATTGCTGGGTGCCCGAGCAGCCCGAGAGCCGCGGGGAGCGCAGGTAGGAGAGGGTTAAAAATCCCGATAAAAGGGTGGGAGGGAATGCTTTGTGCCCAAAGTGAGCTCCTCTGGCTGTTCCAGTGGGATTTGCAGTCCTGCTGCTCCAAGGGTTAGCCAGAGGGGAGAGGGGGTGGGGTGGAATTTGTCTCCTCAGCTCTGCTCCAAAAGGCAAATTGGGAATTATTGGATCGTGTTCCTAAAGGGAAACTGCTCACTTGGAATTCTCCTGCTGCCCCTTGTGCACTGCCCCCTCTGGATTTGCCTCGTTCTCCTGGAAAAGGGTTTGAAGGTGGGATGGAAAAGGGTTTGAAGTTGGGATAGAAAAGGGTTTGAAGTTGGGATGGAAAAGGGTTTGAAGTTGGGATGTGCCTCAGCAGACCTCGAACAGGCCCTGCAGGCACAGCCAGGGTGGGGTTTGAGTGTTGCTTTTGGGGTTTTATTGAAAATCTGTCGCCTGAAACCAGGGAAAACTGCTCATCATGGAGCCAAGGAATGGCATAAAGGTAGGAAAAGCTGTGTTTGGAGTAAGCACCTCCTCATTTCCTGAGTATCCTGCCTAAATACACTTCTAAACAGAGAAAACAATGCTCTCCTTCCCATCAGCCACATGAGAGTCTGGGCTTTTCCTGTTGGATCATTTGTTTTGGGAAGGATCCTTCCCAGCTCCAGGCTGAGCATGTTTTCCCTCTTTCCCTGTATAAGGAACATGCTGGAATTGGAATATTTGCTGATTATTCTGAGTAAAACTCGTAACTCCTGAAAAACTCTCCAGTCCAACTTGCTCCCCAGGTACTTCCCAAAACTCCTTGAGCCTCTTCCAGCCTTCCCAGTGGGAATTCCCCCCAAAATCCTGAGGGGCACACCCAGCAGCACCTCCTCCATGGTTTATCCATGCTGTGAAGGGCTGGAAAAGATCAGCCACAGGATCTGAAGGGTCCAGCAGCTTCCTGAAGTTTCTGTTGGAGTTATTTTGTCCCCGGAGCTGAATTGCTCCGGGAATGGAACACAAAGGAGTTTGTGGTGGGCAGGGAGCTGCATCCTGTCGTTCCGTGTGCTGAGGAAAACCCTTTCCTGCTTTTTTCTTGTCTTGGGGCTCCATTGTGAGCTGCAAACAGGAAAGTGGAGCTGATAGGAACGTTTTCTGTGTGGTGCCTGTATTGGGAGAAAGGGAGGGAATGCAGCAGCAGGATTCTTGGAAATCCTCCCAAAAATTCCCAAATCCCAATCCAGCAGAGCATTGGAAATAGCTGGATCAATGGAGGAAATCCCGTGTAATTATGCTGGATTGGGATCTGAGGGAAGTGACAGCCTTGGGGTTTTTTATGGGATATAAGGCTATAAAAATGGAAAAGGAAGGGTGAGGGTAGAATAAGAACTGGGAAGAACCTGAGGTGTGTTGTTTATAAAAAATCAAAATCCTGATTTCTGTTGCAACCTCTGTGTGTTCCATTGGGGAATGATGGTGGATTTAGGGGAATTTGTGCCAAGGTTTAGGTTGGATCCTCCCTAATGGAATATTTCCTGCTGTAGCATCCTCCCTCCTGGTGCAATTCCACCTGGATCCAGCCTCAGGTCTCTCATTTTTCCTGGCACATCTTGATCCGTGGCCTCCTCAGGGAGTTGTCCAGGGGCTGGTGAATCCCACAAGCTGGAGCAGGATAATTTGGTGCCCTGTCTTCCACAGGAGATGGGATGTTCATCCTGCTCCTTGGAGATTTTTGTCGTGGATGAGTGTTTTACTTTCTCAGAATTAAACTCTTGGATTTACAGGATAAAGTTATCCCAACACCTTTTCCCGATGAAATTCCATGAAAACCTGAACAAAAATGTGTTTGCAGTGGGTTTTAATAAAAATATTCCTAAAAATCCATGGTCTGGTGCTCCTAATCTTTGTGTTCCCCACGGTGGGTGGGTGGTGATCCCAAATCCTTTCCTAAGGCTTATTCCATGATCTCAGCCTTGCCCAGGATCTGTAGTCCTGGGCAGGTGCCATTCCCTTCGTCCCTGCTGAGGCCATGGGGTGGGAGCATTGGGATGGGCTCCATTGGATCCCAATACCACAAGGAAGGTCCTAAATTCATGAGAAAGGTCCCAAATTCATGAGAAAGGTCCCAAAGCCACAAGAAAAGCCCTAAATCCATTAACAGGTTCCCAAACCCACAAGCAAGGCCCTAAACCCAGGAGGAAGGGCCCAAATCCATGAGCAAGATCCTAATCCCATGAGCAAGTTCCTAAAACCACGAGGAAAGCCCATGAGGAAGGAGCTCAACCCACGGGCAAGGTCCTGAGACCATGACCAAGTTCCTAAAACTGTGAGCAAGGCCCCAGTCCCATGACCAGGTTCTCAATCCCACAACCAAGATCCTGAGTCCGTGGCCAAGGTCCCAATCCCACAACCAAGGTCCTGAGTCTACAACCAAAGTCCTGATTCCATGGCCAAGATCGCAATCCCACAACCAAAGTCCTGATTCCATGGCCAAGATCGCAATCCCACAACCAAGGTCCTGATTCCATGGCCGATATCGCAATCCCACAACCAAGGTTCAAATCCCATGACCAAGGCCCTAATCGCATGACCAAGATCCCAAATCCACGAGCAATCCCGTTCTCAATCCCACAACCAAGATCCTGATTCCATGGCCAAGGTCCCAATCCCACAGCCAAGGTTCCAATCCCATGACCAAGGCCCTAATCCCATGGCCAAGATCCCAAATCCACGAGCAATCCCTTTGATTTCAGCACTGCTCTGCGCGAGGGCTTTTTTGGGATCAAATAATAGGATAGACCCCTTTTAGATCCTATTATCCCATGATAGTTCGTATTATTTTACATTCCATTGCTTTCCATTCCTTCATGGACAACTGCCAGCATTCCAACAGAGCAACCTCATCCCAAAACCCTGCAGAGAAGCCAAAAATTCCCCCCTGTTGACACAAACTCCCGGATTCGGGGGTCAGGACAAGCATTCCAAGTGCCCGCTCCGAGCAGGGTGACAGGGACAGCAGGGATGAGTCAGAGCCAAAGGGAAAGGCAGGGAAAACATGATTAATGGGACTGGGGAAGAGGAAAAGCAGCCTGTCAGCAGGCAGGGCAGTGCTGGCACCCTGACTCAGCCTGTGGAGCAGTGGGATAAAAGGGAATTATGAAAGCGTGATTAATCCCATTCCTCTCACCCCATCCCGATTATCTTTTAGGGACAAATGTTGTCAGAACGTTGTCAGTCGGGCAAGGCCAGCAAAGTAGGATCATTGTTTGGGAAGGCTCTGTTTTTTCCTGGAAAAAACCTTGATAAGGAATTTTTTATCTGGGTTTGCAGTTACTGAAAAAAAAAAATAACAGCAGGAGCAGAAATTTATTGTTTTGTTTTTTTTTTTTCATCTCCACCACATTCAGTTTTCCTTCTTTTCCTGTGGTTTGCCAGGATGTTTTCCCCCTTCTCTTGGCAGTTTTCTCCAGAAAACACAAGCAGAAGTAAAAGGAGAAATGGAAGAAGAATTGGAAATAGCGAAAATTGTGGCAATAACAGATTTTCCTAAAGTCAATAAAGGTCAGAGTTATCCATCTCCCAGGAGATTCCTGGGAATGATCCTGCTTGGATAAATTCTTTGTTCCAAGCTCCCCCATGGACACTTTCTCCTTGAGGTTCATCCCTGCTGCTGGAATTAAATTCCATGGACATTTCTTTTCAATTTTTGTGGCAGATCCGAAATGTCCAATGGGATTAAAGAAGAGTTAATTATTAATTATTAATTATTGAATTATTGTTAGTCTTATTATTCCCAACTTCCCTTTTCCCCACAGCCTCATGGGATTTATGGAAAATACCCAGGGTTGTGAGAGGAGAAAACAAACCCCAAGGGTTTAAGAAAGGACAAACAAAGTTCAATAAAGTTCACTAAAATTTAATAAAGAAACCTCCTTGCCATGATCCGAGGAAATTGGGATTTGCTGCTCATCCCAAAGGGCGGCTGCAGTGCCCGAGGCTGTTGGAATTCCATGAAAAAACAGCCTCAAATCCGCTTTTTGTGCAGTGGAGAAGCTTGGGACATTTAGGTTGTGTTTTTAGGTTGCTCCTGGCTCTGTTCTGGCAGCACAGAGGGATTCCCCCAAGGATAAACTGATGGAATGGGATATCCATTCGGAGGTGTCTGTGGGGAATAGGAGAGATGGGGAGAAGGGTCATAATAATGCTTAATAATAATAATAATAATAATAATAATAATAATAATAATAATAAATAGTAGAACTATATAAATTGTATATAATTTAGATAGAATATAGATGGAAACACAAAATTATATGTTAATTTTTTGTTAAAGAAGTTTTCCCTAATCAAACCTAAACCGTTCCCTTTATCGCGTTAATTATTCCCTGGGAGCAGATCCCGACTCCACCTGACTCCACCCTCCTGTCAGGGATCGCCGAGAGGGAAAAGGCCACCCCTGGAGCCTCCTTTTCCCCAGGCTGAGCCCCTTTCCCATCTCCCTCCTGGCGCTCCAGCCCTTTCCCGGCTCCATTCCCATCTCTGGACTCGGTCCAACCTCTCTTCTTTCCGTGCTGGATACTGAGCTGAACGCAGGATTTCAGCTGTGACCTCTGCGGTGCCACCGCTGTGGCAGCAGCTGAGTGACATCCCAGCGGGAGGAAGAGCCCGAGGGACGAAGATCCCCGCGGGATGAAGATCCCCGCGGGATGAAGAGCCCCGCGGGATGAAGAGCCCCGCGGGATGAAGATCCCCGCGGGACGAAGATCCCCGCGGGACGAAGAGCCCCGCGGGATGATGATCCCAGCGGGGTGACAACTCCCAGCGGCGCTGCCGTCACCCCGAGCCCCCTCCTGTGAAATCCCGCCGTGTTTCCCCCTTTTCCCGAGGCTCACCCCGCTTTCCCCGGCTCCCGCGGGTCCCCCGGTCCCGCCGCCCCCGCGGCTGCCGGGCGGGCCCCGCCGGGGCGGAGCCGCCGGGAGGATGCGGGAGGGGACGCGGGGCCGCGGGGCGGGGGCGGGGG
This sequence comes from Passer montanus, assembly GCF_014805655.1. NCBI lineage: Eukaryota > Metazoa > Chordata > Aves > Passeriformes > Passeridae > Passer > Passer montanus. The sequence continues at coordinate 4,187,528 of NW_024368485.1, read as the reverse complement.
CAGCGCCCGGCCGGGATTCACCGCCGCGGTCCCTCCCGGCCCCGCGGGCGCTTCCTTCCCCCGCCGGGGCCGCTATAAAGGGGGCGGCCGGGAGCAGCGGCCCATGCTCAGCTCGGGGCGCCGCCGGCCGCCCCCTCCGCGGGCCATGCGGCCGCCGCTGCCGCCGCCGCTGCCGCTGCTGCTGCTGCTGCTGCTGCTGCTGGGGACGGCGGCGCGGGCACAGCCGCGGGACCTGTCCCCCGCGGGCGCGCAGTGCCTGGAGCACGAGTGTTTCGCCGTGTTCTGGGCGTCCCGGCCCTTCTCCGGCGCCAGCGAGGGCTGCGAGCGGGGCGGGGGACACCTCATGACCGTGCGCTCCACCGTGGCCGAGGAGGCGATCGCGCTGCTGCTCCAGAACCGCGAGGGGCGGCTCTGGCTCGGGCTGTCGCTGTCGCCCTCGCTGTCCTGCACCGAGCCCAGCCGGCGGCTCCGCGGTTTCCACTGGATCACGGGCGACCGCCGCACCGATTACACCAACTGGGCGCCGTCGGGGCAGCGCTGCGGCGAGCGCTGCGTGACCGTGTCCCGGGAGCTGCGCTGGGAGGAGCGGCGCTGCGAGGAGCCGGCCGAAGGCTTCCTCTGCCAGTACAGCTACGGAGGCAGCTGTCCCCGCCTGGCCACCCAGCCCGGCGTCCCCGTCACCTACGCCACCCCTTTCGGCGCCCGCGGAGCGGACTTCCTGGCGCTGCCTCCGGGCAGCGTGGCGCTCATCCCTGACCTCGGGCTGGAGCTGCGCTGCGAGGACGGGGACGGCGCGGGGCCGCGCTGGGGCCGCGACACGCCGGGAGCGTGGCCGTGCCAGCTGGGCGGCGGCGGCTGCGCGGGGACGTGCGCGGAGGAGCGCGGGCGGCCGCGCTGCTCCTGCCCCGAGGGCGCGGTGCTGGCCCCGGACGGGCGCGGGTGCCGCTCGCCCTGCGAGGGAGCGCAGTGCCAGCACCACTGCGTGGTGGCCGGCGGCTCCTTCGTGTGCATGTGCTCCGTCGGGTACCGGCTGGCGGCCGACGGCGTCAGCTGCGAGGACATCGACGACTGCGACAGCGAGCCCGGCCCGTGCGAGCAGAAGTGCGTGAACACCAAGGGCGGCTTCGAGTGCCAGTGTCACAGCGGCTACAGGATGGTGGACGGGCACTGCCAGCGCCTGCCGCCCTGCTGGGAGATGCCGTGCGAGCAGCGCTGCGAGGAGCTGCCCGAGGGCTACCGCTGCGGCTGCCACCCCGGCTACGCCGTGCACCCGCTGGACGCCACCCGCTGCCGCCTCTACTGCAACGCCACCGAGTGCCCGGCCGTGTGCGACGCCGGGGGCAGCTGCGTCTGCCCCGAGGGCTTCGTGCTGGACGGCGAAGAGCAGCTGTGCATGGACCTGGATGAGTGCGACAGCGGTCACTGCGAGTACAACTGCACCAACACCCCCGGGAGCTTCCAGTGCCATTGTCCCCACGGCTACCAGCTCAGAGGCGTCGACTGCGTCCTCATCCCGGACGGGGATGGCGAGGAAGTGTTCTCGGGGGATTCGGAGCTGGAACAGCCCACGCCCGTCCCCAGCCGGTCCCCGCCGAAGGCGGAGCAGCTGCACCCCGGGGTGCTGGTGGGCATCGCCGCGGGTGCCCTGCTGAGCCTCCTGGCCCTGCTGGCTCTGGGATTCCACCTGGCCAGGAAGCGCTGCCGCTCCCACGGCTCCATGGACTACAAGTACAGCGGCCCCCAGGAGAAGGAGCTGGGACTTCAGCCCGTGCCCTCGGCGCAGAGGCCCTAGGGACAGCGGGCGGGACGGACACTGGACACGGGACACTGGGAGGCCGGACTGGGTGACATTTATCCGCCCCCCCTCCTCCCCCCCCCAGCCCCTTCGCGCCCCGGCTGGAATTTTCGGATGACAATTCGGGAGAAGCTGTGATCACATCACTCCCAGAAATACTCGCTGCTTCCCGGCCGGCTCTGGGAACGCTGGCGCCGCAGAGCGGGGACAGCAGAGCACCCCGAGGCTGCTCTGCTCCCGCTCCGTTCCCGCTTCCTTGGCGTTCAGCTTTTCTTTTCCCGAGCCGGCGGTCGGGAAAACCGCAAGGAAAAATCCAGGAGGGGCGGCTCCTTGTGCAAGTGACTCTAAATCCGTGGGATGAGAGCACGGTGTGACCAAGGCGGGGACTTTGGAAGGACACCTCCACCCAAACCCCCCTCCCCCGGGCTGGACGGTTTTCCCGAGCTGGGAGGCTCCTGCTTTCCTTTGGGATGGGATTTGTTTGTTTTAAGCTGAGGGGAGGAGGAGCAAAGATGTTGTGGGAAGCACTTGTCACCTTAAGCCACTGGTGACAGCAGGGGCCCGGCTCGGTGTCACCAAGGTGGGACTCAAATTCCTGAATCCCATTCCCTCTCCTTATTTTTTGCGGGATGTGGAGGTTAAACAGGGACACGAAGGCTGCTGGGGTGAATTTTGTAGGAAAGGTTTGTGGTGCTGCAGAGCCACATCCCGGTCCTTCCATGACTTCCCGCTGTTGCCTTAAATTCGATTGTTGGATTTGGGATATTTTTACGACCCCTCCTACCCACAGGGATTTTCCCTGTTCCCTCGTGCAGGGCTGACTCTATCCCAGGGCAAAACATTCCCAGGGGGCGGGATCCAGCGCGCCGCTCATTCCCGGCCAATGACTGGGGCGGGGGGAATTCTCAGAAGGGTCTGGTTTTCCAGCTCCATCCTTCCCTGGGGAGCCAAAGGGAGCCCTGCTCCGGCTGCCGTTGGAGCAGGCACTGGCAGCTTTATGCCAGTGAAATATTATCCCGGAGCGGCGGGAGTTGTGTTCTGTTCCCCCACATTCCCCCCCTCCCACCCTATGAACTTCCCAGCACACAGCATCCCCCCTGGAATGCTAAACCTCCGCTGCAAATTCCCAGGAAAATCAAAATGAGGCATTTGTAGGAATCGTGGTTTTCCTAAAAGGTCGTTATCCTGAAGGCTGGATAGCTGAGGGTGCTGTCCATGGATCCCTGGGGATGGATTAAAGTGAAACCTCACGGAGTGAGGGCGGTAAATTTGTGGCTGTGCCAGGTTTATTTTAGGACAGTTTGGCTGCAGTGGGAAGGAGGGAGCTGTTGTGATCATCCATAATTATCCGTGATTATCCAGAAAGAGATATCAAAACATAAAGGTGTCACTTGGGAAAATACCCAAGGAAAAGGAAGGATAAGGTTTGAGAGTGGAAGGACTTTGCTGAGGCATCATCCCACCTGCAGCATCTGCTTCCCATGGATCTTTCCTTGTTATCCAGCTCAAACCCCTCCTTGTTCCTGGGTGGATCCGAGGTTTTGCCACCACATCCCCAAAATCTCCTCCTCCCCCCTAATCTCAAATTCCCACTGCGGAGTTTTATCTTATCACAAATTCCTTCCTTATGGTGTGTCGGAGTCCTGAATTCCCGGCACTCCCTGTTTTATCCTCTCCCCACCCTGGCCTGCTCCCCCCGGGCCCATTTGTAAATCCTTATTTATTTATTGGAATTTTACCCTGTGTGATGGAATTGTCTCATGGAGATCCTGTGTGGACACCAATAAAGTTTTGCCAGTCTGGTTCAGAGGAACTGCTCGGAGATTGTTCTTTCTCCCTTTCCCAAAAATTCCACCAGAAATCCAGGAAAACCCAGGAGCATTCAGGGCAGCACAGGGATGAAAACGTTCCAGGCTGGTTACTTCCCCAGTGGGATTAAAATGGAAGGAGTGAGCCATAAATAATGGACAACACCAATACCATTCCCAGGACAAAGTTAAACCTCAAATAAGCTGGAAGTGGCTCACTCCATGTGCTGTTCCTCACCAAAATTCGATTCTCCTGGTTTTTGGGTTTTGGGGGTTTTTTTGGTGAAAATTTGGTCCTGGGTGTGCTAAAATCCTGGGAATTTTGGGGAGGGAGGTGTGTATGGTGGGATCTCATTCTGCTGTAGGTGCAGCAGAGCCGACGGGCCTTGGGATTTTTCCTGGTGTCTCCCTGTCTCTTGGGAAGAAATGGGAATTTATTATTTATTAATCAGGAGGGCCGTGTTCTCCTGATTAACATTTTGGGATCCTCCCCATGCCCGGTGAAGGCTCCTGGATGCCGGAATAATGGCAATAACCACTCAACCCATGGAATTTGCTCCATCCCAGGCCAGTCTTATGGCTTTTTATTTCGGAGAGCGGCGCGGCGCAGCCGGCAGTCGGACCCGGGATGGCGGGCCCTCTCCATCCGGCATCCCCTTTCACCCCGGGTTTCGGGGTCCCCTAGAAGGGGGTGGTTTTGGGGAGGAGGGCCCCGGGCGCGCAGCAGGGCTGGGGGCGCAGGGGGTCCTGCTGGCAGGCCAGGGGGGGACACCCGCAGCCCTTGGCGTCCCCGCGGGGCGCGGCGCAGTAATCCAGCGGCTCCTCCTCGTCCTCGCTGTCCCCGCCGTCCCCGTCGGCGGCGCGGCAGCAGCACAGGCCGGCGTCGCGGCAGCGGCGCAGCACGCCGTGGAAGGAGTTGCGGAAATTCTCGGAGAGCAATCCATAGAGGATGGGGTTGGCGCAGCTGTTGGAGTAGCTGAGCAGCAGCGAGGCGTTGTGCGCGCTGGCGTCCAGGCGGCCGGGCAGCAGCAGCTCCAGCAGCTGCACCACGTAGAAGGGCAGCCAGCACACCACGAACATGGCCACCACGGTGACCACCAGCCGCGTCAGCTTGCCCTCGGAGCGCCGCCGCTGCTGCCAGCCCACGCCCTGCGCCACCACGCGCATCTTGCCGGCCAGCAGCAGGTAGCACAGCGCCATGGCCACCACGGGCAGCACGAAGCCCAGCGCGCTGCTGTACACCACGAAGGCGGCCGCCCAGGCCGGGCTGGGCCACAGCAGGTCGCAGGCCACCGCGCGGCCGTCGCGGGTCACCGCCGTGCCGGCGAACACCGGGATGGGCGAGGCCACCAGCAGCGCCAGCAGCCACACGCCGCCGTTGACCAGCTTGGCCACGCGCGGGCGGCGGTAGGAGGCGGCGCGCAGCGGGTGCACCACGGCGATGTAGCGGTCCAGGCTGAGCACGGTGAGGCAGAAGACGCTGCTGAACATGTTGAGGCCGTCCACGCCCAGCACGGTCCGGCAGAGCGCGCGGCCGAAGGGCCAGCGCCGCAGCGCCGCCGCCGTGGCCACGAAGGGCACGCTGAGCATGAAGAGCTCGTCGGCGATGGCCAGGTTGAGCAGGTAGATGTTGGTGGCCGTCTTCATCTTGGCGTAGCGCAGGATGACGAAGATGACCAGCGCGTTGCCCAGCAGCCCCAGCAGGCACACCAGGCCGTAGATGCACTGCAGCACCACCATGCCCGCGATCTCCGCCGCGCTCCCGCCGCGCTCCGGGGCGGCCGGGGCCTGGCCGGCCTCTCCCGCTGCCGCCGCCGGCCCTGCCGCCGCGCTGCTGTTGGGGGGCGGCTCAGAGCCGGCCCAGCTGGAGATGCTCCAGAGGGGAATCCCGGCTGCCAGGAGCTGCTCGCCGTCCGTGCTCATGGCGGGAGGTGATCCATGGACGGGAGAGCAGCGGGGATGGGGTCAGCCTGCGGGCAGGGCACAGGGGTGAGGAGTGCGGGGCGCGGAATTCCCTGTGGCCACATTCCCCTCGGATTGGGAGCCTCCATCCACCGCCCCCTGACTCCCTCCGTCAACCCCCTCCCTGCCTGGGCACCTCCACGTCATTCCTCAGGCCGGAGCATCCTGGTTTTTTGGGATCTCGGAGGCGGTGGGGTGGGGTGGAATTAACCCTGCATGGGGCTCCTCAACCCAGGTGGGATGGCCTGGGAATCCCAGCCTGGCCTGGGAATCAATCCCAGCCTGGCCCAGCAATTAATCCCAACCAGGCCTGGGAATCAATCCCAACCCCGCCGGGGAATCAACGCCATCCACCTTAAGGAGCCCCCGCAAATCTCGAGGATTTCATTCACCCTGCCAAGGAGAAAGCCAGCCGGGAATATTTTACCTTTCAGTATTCCAGGGATTGAAGGAGCCTCACTACTTCCTGCCGGGGGGAAGAAGCCGCTGTGGGAAGATGCTCCGGTGGGATCCGTCGCCAACGGAAAGTCCTACTTGACCTGGATCAGATGACCGGGAAGATCCGGACCTTTTAAAGCGAAAGACAAAGCAGGGATGGACCCGCAGGATCTTCCCCCTCTCCCGCATCCCTATGCCACAGGCATCGGCTTTCCGTGAAAAAATAAACGCGGCGCAACTTTCTGCTCCAGGATTTCCTCTGGAAAACAGCGCAGCGCCCTCCGCCCTTCTCCCGCCGGGCTGCGCTGTCCTGCGGCTCCCGGCCGGAGCATTCCCGCTCCAGCGGCTCCTTCCCGGCGCTGCGGAGGGCGGGATCCGCAGCCCGATCCCCCCCCCCGAATCCCAAATCCCAAATCCCGAATCCCGCATCCCGAATCCCGCACCCCGCCCTCGCATCCCCCCGTGGCTCTGGGGAGAGGCAGGAGATGGAGAAGGAATGGTTGCCTTGGCAACGCATCCCTCATCCCGCATTCCCGCCGCGCATTCCCGCCTTCCCTGCGCTCGTTCCCAGCGCTGCAGGGCCCCCGGATGCTTCCCGCTGGAGCCCCTTCCCTGCGGCACTGCATCCCAGCATTCCGGGTTGGGGAGGTGAGGACCAGCCAAACCCACCGGGAATTCCATCCCATGTCGCAGTCACTGCTGGAACTGAGGGTGCAAGAAATAAAAATGGGAAGATTTTTCTTTTTTAATTAAAAAAAACAGTTGCTGGGTTTGGAGCTTTTTTTGGATGAGAAAGATCCAGGGAATCTCGTCCCTGGCAGCAGCTCAGCCAGGTGATGGAATCATAGAATCATGGAATCATGGAATCAAGGGGTAATAGCGTCATGGAATAAAGGAATCCCTAGAGTTGGAAAAGGCCTCTAAAATCATGGAATCCGATGTTAATCCAGCACTGATCCAGGCCCCCCAGTGTCACATCCACATGAATTTGTATTCCTCCTGGAATAAGGAGTCCACCACTGCCCTGGGAGGGAAATTTTCCTGATATCCAACCTAAACCTCCCCTGAGGCCATTCCCTTTTATCCCGTCCTTTGTTCCCTGAGAGCAGAGCCCAGTTCCCACCTAATTCCTGGCACAGACTTGTAGGGAATGAAATGCCCCCAGATCCTCCTTTTTTCCAACATTCCCTTCTCCCTCAGCTCCTCCTTATCTGATTTATCCCAACCCTGGCCAGGAAGCGATGGAGCAAACTTGCCTCAGTCATCCCAAAATCACAACTTAGGGAATTTTTGGGAATTTGGAGCTGGCAGAATGAGCCCATTTGGGGCCCTACTGCCAGGATGGGAATAGGGATAAACATCCATGTGATACTCCTGGGAATGGGCTTGGAAATCCTGGGAAAACAGGTGGATTTTCTCCTCGCTGCTTAAATCTACGACCGTGGTTAATGGTGCAGCTGGCACTGATCCCGCTGGGAATATCTGGGATCCAGGGAATGCTGACACTCCATCTCCACTCCCAATCCCATGGGGTGTTCCAGTGGGATGAAGGACAATGGGATCCCTCTGTGCTGACACAGAAATTCCCGGGTGCCAGCCCAGGAGCTCCGGGCGTTCCCGTTGCAGCCGGAGACCGGAAAACATGGAATTAAACAATGGAAGTGGCCGCAGATTCCATGGGCCCCCTCCACCTCCCGGAGCAACAGGAAACCTTTAAATGCTCCTTTACTGTAAAGGAGGAAACTCCGCCATGGATTTGAGCCACACGGTGGTCCCAGAATTCCATGGAAAGCTCTGGGTTGGGAGGAGCAGGAATAACCTTGGCTCCAGGGGGGAAATTCCGGGTGATTGGAGCCTTGCTGTGGGATAAGGATGCCCTGATTAGGATTTCTTCCCATTTCAGGAATATCCATAAAGTCCTGGGGTATCCCCAGTAGGAAAGGACCCACAAAGAGCCCAGCTCCTAGAAATCCTGGGATTCTCAATCCCACCCTCAGGAGATGCCCCAGATCCCAACCCTGGAGCTTGCTCTGATGCTGAGGGAAAAGCGGAATTTGCTCAGTGCATCCCAAGGAATGTGTGGATCTTGGGATCAGCAGATCTGGGATTTTAAGAGCTGGGGTTTGTTGGGAGCCTCTAAGTCGAGGAATTCCAGGGAAACCATCCTGGGGTTTAGTGGAACGTGTTTTTCCCGATGTACAAGGGAATTGTTCAGCTCTCCTTATCCTGGAATCCAGTTAATTTTCCTCTTTATTCCCATTATCCCTGTCCAGGGATCCCTGTCCTGCTCCCTCACCGGGGCCAGATCCCAAATCCATGCCAAGGACTTGGGAAAAGTGGGAGAAGTGCCCTCCCCCGCCTTCCCGATTTTCCCGAGGAAAGCCCGAAACGTGGAGATTTGCTGCCCTCTCCTGGGAGCCGCCAAATCCTGGGATTTGGGATGCTTGGAAATGTTCGAGCCTTATGGTTTGTAATTTTATTAAAGCTTATTAAAATATCCAAGGTATTCCCAGGGATGACAAGAACTGTGGGAAGAAGATCCTTCCCAAATTCCAGAAAAAAAAACCAAGGACTTGGGAAAAGTGGGAGAAGTGGAGAGGGGCCTGTGGTCCTGGGAATTGATGAACCCCTGAATGGGGTGGATTTTTCCTGGAGGAATTCCCATTTAAAGGGTCCCGCTCCCCTTTTCCAGGTTAATCCCCTAGGGAATCTCTTTTCCATCCCTTGGATCTTCCCTGAGCCTCCAATAATTCGGAATCCGTGAATTCCACACAATCTCAAAATACTTGGAAAGGATCCTAAAAGACACGATGTTCCAGCCCCACTTCCATGGGCTGCAATTTTGAATCTTTTTTTTCCCTCCTTAACCTCCAGTTCTTTTGGGAATTTTGGGAAAGCCTGTATTAGGCCTAAATTTGACCTTGTTTTCCAAGAAAAAACCTTGAAAATTCCCAAGCTTTTCCCCCTCTTAACTCGGAGCTTTCTGCTCCTTCCTGGGGAAAAAAAGAATCAGAATTTGTTTTGGGAAGTAAAAGATTTCCCAAAAATTCCTGTGTAATTTATGAATATATTGGAGAAAGTTTTTGGGAGAATCCTGGGATGAATGATAAGGAAAAAAAAAAAAAGGATTTTTCAACTTTGGGAAATTATAAAGTGAATATCCCCCAAAAATCCGGGAAGCCTGGAATTTTGATGATATTTGGATCCTGGCTGTCACTTCTGTGGATCCATGGCTGCTCCTCAGGGTGTTTTCCTGCTGTTTTCTCCCTGGAAAACCTGGAAAACGTGTACAGGCCTCCGTTTCCCTTTCCCTTCCCTTTCGGGAGAGGCGGCGGCGTTATCCCGGCGGGAAGTGGAGCCGGAGGTCAGAGCCTCATTCCCGATGCCAGGTGGGAGCTGGGGTGTGTTTATCCAGTCTGGGATCCACACTGCAGTTCCTTATTCCCATCCTGGCGCTTTTCCCGGGAGCTCCTGGGCTCTGGCAGCGCTGCCACATTCCAGCCCCTGCTCAATGCTCCTGTGTCTGCTCCTCCGAAAGATTCCCACTGGGATGGGGGATCGGGGTGCAGGGATGGGGGACAGCTGTGGTGGTGTCCCAAAGCTGGGGGATCCCGGGATTGTGGAGAGGAATAAGGAGTGGATCCGGCCCCACTTTGGGGTGGGGCCGTGACCAAGGAATGCAGGGAAACTCCAATGGCTCTTCCTATTCCATGAATTATCCTTGTTCCTGCTCCAATCTGATCCCAATCTCCAGGATCGTCAACTCCCGAGGAATTTGGGGATGATGAGGCAATTCCCTCTGGCTCTTTTCCATAAATCTGCTCCCAGGTTTGGATGGTTGAGAAATCCTGATTAACATTGAAATGGCACCTGGAATTTGCCTGAATCCTGCTGGATTCAACAGCTATGGATGAGCTTGGATTTCCAACTTGGAAACACCAAAGGAGCCCTGGGAAGCAAATTCCATGGGAATTTGGGCTGTGTGTAAGGTGTGGTTCTCCTTGCTGGGAGCTCTGTGTCCCAAAACTGATGGAAAGGGAAAGAACTGGGAATACAGAACAGAGGGAAAGCAGCGACAGCTCCGTATGAAATCCCTGAATATTCCCAAGTTTCTCCTTCTGTGGTTGTGGTGAATTTTTGGGAAGAGCAGGATGGAGCTGGGACAGAGGGATGCATTATCCACCCTAAATCCAGGCTGACATCACCTCCCCACTCCCTCATTCCATAATAATTTTGGAGCGCTGGATCCGGAGACTTTGCTGCTTCCTATGGGCTCCTGGAGGTTTTCCTGGCTTCCAGGCCAGAGGCACCAGGAATTTTTATGGAAAGCCGGCTGGGGATGAATGGAGTCCAGAAATAGAAAAGCTGGAGCAGCTCCAGAGGGAGGAAATCAGGGAGCCAGGAAGCTTCCTGTGCTCCCAGAGTTGGGATGGAGACACTGGGATGGGCTGGAGCACCTGGAAATCTTGGATACACCCTCGCTGGGAACCTGCTCCTTCTTTTAATTCAGGCATTGATTTCTTTTCCCACTCAAATCCATGGATTCTCCCCGTTTCCAGATATTCCAACAGCCTGGATCACTCTTGAGGGGAGGAGAGGCTTTCCCCGGGAATCCCAGATGCTCATCCCATGAGGAACCCCCCCCGCACTTCCCAAATTCTGGCACCAGGGCCATCTCAAACCCATCTGCAAACAGCTGGAAAAACCACTGGAAAACATGGAAAATTTATTTCTTTTCCTGGCAGCAGCTCCTAATTGTCTCCTTCCATGGTTTTCCCACTTTTTTGGGAGTGATTTTCCCTTAAATCTGGCTTTTCCCACTCGGCTCTGCCCCTGCACCAGCATTCCCCAGGAAAAAAAAAAAGGGGAAAAAAAAAAAAAGGAAAAAAAAAACAGGGAAAGGTGGATTTGCTGCCGGTTTTGGGAAACCAACCAACCAACCAACCAAACAAAACAAACCAAAAAACAGGGAAAGGGGGATTTGCTACTGGTTTTGGGGATTGGAGCAGCTGGTGGGACAAGGAGAGGGATAAACCCCAAAGAGAAGCTGGAAATATCCTGGAAGAAGCCAGAAGTTCCCGAAAAAGCAGTGAATCCATCTTTTCTTGGTAGGGGTTGTTCCCTGTTCCTGGAGCAGTGGGAAGGGCTGGATTTTAGGGATTGGGTGATCCCAATTCTGCCAAGAGGCCTGGCTTTTCCATATATCAATTCCATGTTCAGATCCTCTCATCCCATGGCTGGGGCTGTGCTGGGAATTGCTGCCATGGATTCTTATGACAATGCAGGATCTGATGGGGAAAATTGAGGATGCCTCCCTGAAAAGATATTAAAAAAACCTGGAATTTGAATTTGCCCAAATGCAAAGATGAAAGGAAGGGAAAAGGAAGGAAAAAGGAAGGAAAAAAGAAGGGAAAAGGAAGACATTTCTCTTTTCCTCCTCTTTTCTTTCATCCGTGGGATGAATAAATAAAAACCTAGAAGCAGGGAATGGGAAGGATGATGCAAGGAACGGGATTTGGGATGGGAACCGTGATATTGCAGGAAAATGACCCGGCACAGCAGGAATTACAATAATGTCATTCCTGTTTGCTCCGGCTCCCGCTTAATCCGCCAGGAACTCTGACATTTCCCAAAGAATTCTGCACCTCGGGAAGTTCGGAAAAACGTTGCACCTTGCCAAAAGCCAGGGGATGTTGGATCCCTCAGGAATAAATGGGAAGCAGGATGTGATCCGTGACCTGTGGATGGATGAGAGCCAGATGTGATCCCACATCTGTGGTTGGATTGGGATAATGGGAATATGGGATCCCATGGGATAGTTTGAGGTTATCCCAGTGCCAACACCAGTGCTGATCCCAACCCAGCTTTTCCAGGGGTTTGGGCATTTTTGGAGGGTTTAACATGTTGGAATGAAAAACTGGGATGTGAAAGGTAAGGCAAGAACCAGAGGTTTTCCTCTGGAATTCCAGTGCTTGTGGTGCTCCTTTTCCTCAGGGAATGTAGGGAAGGGCATCCAGGGTCTGAGCCTCACCTCTGCTGCCCCTTTTCCTTAGGGAATGTGAGCTGGGGAGAGGATCCATGGGGTGCTGCCCCTTTTCCCCCTGGAATGTGAGCTGGGAAAGGGATCCATGGGGTGCTACCCCTTTTCCTTAGGGAATGTGAGCTGGGAAAGGGATCCATGGGGTGCTACCCCTTTCCCTCATGGAATGTGAGCTGGGAAAGGGATCCATGGGGTGCTACCCCTTTCCCTAATGGAATATGAGTTGGGAGAGGGATCCATGGGGTGCTGCCCGTTTTGCTCATGGAATGTGAGCTGGAAAAGGGAATTCAGGGCCAGATCCAAGGCGGAGTTCTGGCAGGATCCACGGAGGGGCTCATTGAGCTGGGAAAGGGATCCATGGGGTGCTACCCCTTTCCCTCATGGAATATGAGCTGGGAAAGGGATCCATGGAGTGCTGCCCCTTTTCCTTAGGGAATATGAGCTGGGAAATGGGTCCATGGGGTGCTGCTCCTTTTCCTCATGGAATATGAGCTGGAAAAGGGAATTCAGGGCCAGATCCAAGGCGGAGTTCTGGCAGGATCCACGGAGGGGCTCATTTGCTGGGATAATTGTATGCTTTGCCCTTAAGCGTATTGATTCGGAAAAGTTAATCAGGACCATTTGGAAGCGCTTCCATGAAAAACCAGAAAATCCCATTAAACTGATTAAAACTGAATCCATCTTAAATAACCCCCTGCTCCTTAAAAATGTTGAAACAGGGAATTGTGTTCAAATAAAATTATTTCAGTCAAACACGGCCGCCGGCAGCTCCCGCCTGCCGAGGTGTGTGCGGAATTCTGGGATATTGGGAATGCTGGGAAGGGAACGAATCTCTTTTTCTGGGCTAAATCCATGGGAGGCAAAGCTGGGGGCAGTGGGGGAGTGCTGGAGGTGTGGCCACGTCTAAGGGAGGGATGGGGCACGACCTTCTCTTTTCCATGGATTTTAGGGAAAAAAATTCCTCATGGAAAAGGTTGGAAAACCCTGGCATAGCTGCCCAGGTATCCCAGTTCCTGGACGGATTTAAAATTTGGGAATGTGGTTTAGTGGTGAGGGAATGGTTGGACATTTCCAGCCTTTACTGTGCTGGAATTCCGTGATTTTCCTTAAAAAATGATGCTCCACATCCATTTGTTCCCGAAACATCAGATTCTGTGGCTGGGGAATATTTCTGGATGTTTTAAACTGAAACCTGGGAAGCTTCTGGAAAATGATCCTTAAAAAGGCCCCAGCTTGAGATGGAGTTTGGGCTCTGCTCATCCATGACTTGGAAAGCCAAAGCATTTGGGATGGATGGATGGATGGAATGTGGGTTTTCCAACCCTGGAGGCTCCAGCCTGCAGGCAGAGCTGCTCTTCCCATGTGGAAGCGCTGCAGGAGGAGAGTGGGATGGGATGGAATGGCAGGGAAACCCTTGGGATGTGCCTTGGGGTTTGCCTTGTCCCAGGAGCAGAGCTCCCTGATGATGTCAGCACCCGGAATGGCACAATTCCCTCTGGGAGGAGGGAGGGGAGGGGGCTGATCCCGGCAGTATTCCCATCTCTGCCACCCCGTGGGATTCCCCAAAACTCCCAAACTGGCTCTTCCCAAAAAATCAGCTGTTCTTGGACAACTCTGGGAGTTTTGTTGAAATTCCAGCACAGAGAATCCAGCAGTGGGAGCTGATTCTGAGGGATTGGGAAGGTGTTATCTGCCTGGAGCTCAGGATTATCCCTGATTTCATCACTCAGACGGAGAGCACTGGGAGATAACCGGGGCTGCTCCCAGTTTGCTTCCAAATGGGTTGATTTTCCCTTTGGAGCTTCCATGTCTCCCTCTGGATAAATCCCCTGTGCTAGCCAGACTTTTTGCCTTTCCAGGGAGCAATACACCCATCCCTAGGGAATTATGGAAATAGTGGGAATGATGCCACTGGTTCTCATCCCAAGCTCCATCAGGGATCAATCCTGAGGGATTCTGAACATCCCACTCTGGCAGGCCTGAGGTTTCACCTCCCCCTTTCCCAATGTTTTCCAAATAGAACAGGCTCTGGCACAGTGAGTTATAAAATTCCATAGGGATGGTTTGGAGCTTGGCATGGGAAGCGTGTCCTTATGCTCCATGACCTTGGCATGGACTTTTCTTGCCAAAAATCCCCTTTTTGGGTCACCAAAGGTTTTCCATAGGCAAATCCTGTTAAGAAATGCTTGGAAAACGCCTTCAGGCACAGGGTGGGATTCTGGCGTGTCCAGGAGTGGGAGTCGAGGATCCCTGTGGATCAGAATTTTCTGGGAGACCCTGCAGGTGATGGCACAGGAAAATGGGGGTGGATTGCAGGGATTGAATCCTTCGGGATGGATCCAGCAGCAGCGGGATGAGCTGGGGATGCCTTTCCCCATTCCCGCTGCTCCAGCGGATGTTTCCTTCTGAATTTTGTCCCATTCCCTGTGAGCAGGAATGGATGAGCATCCTGCATTCCCAGCCCTGACCTCCCTGGAGCTGCCAGGCTGCTTTATCTCCCCGGCAGCCTCCGGATGCTCCTTGCAGCATTCCCAACAAAGGAGGTGCCAGAGGCGGCTGTTTGTCAGCGCCTTGTTCCTGACCGCGGGAATAAATCCTGGATCCCTGCTTCCCTCCCTTCCCAAGGCCGGCGGCCGGGTGCCAGCCGAGCCCCCCGCGCTGCTCCTAATCCAGCAGCGGGAGCATCCCTCGGCGGGAGCAGCGGGAAGCCGGGATAATGGGGAGCCCATTAGCATCTCCATGGAGCAGCGGGATGCAGGGATGCTTCCTGAATCCACATCCTGGCTTCCCTGCGCTCCCAGGTGCTGTTTGCCCACCAAGGTGCTGGCCTTGGGAGCAGCTGCGCATCCGAGGGCCAGGAAATATCCCGCTCCTCATCCTCTTCCCGCTCCGGGGGCTCTGCATCACAAGGCCCGCGGTATTTCCTTGGATAGCGGCGCTGTGTTTGTCGGGATCCCCGGGAGCTGATGAGGTGTTAATGGGAGCAGGGATTGGGGTTGGCACTCAGGGGGGCACGGCTGCATCCCTGTTTCCCAGCCAACTGGGAAAACCTCCCGCCCCAAGCCTAAAAGGGCAAGGAGTGGAGTGGGAGTTCGGGATGCAGGGATGCCTCAGGGGCCAGGGGTGGTGCCTGTGGATTGGGAATGTTGTCCTGTTAGGGGGTCTTTTGTGATGGAAGTGGAGGGGGAAGAGGAGCGGGAGTGAAAGTTGTGTGCTCCAGTGAAAGTTGGGATGCTCGCTGCGGAAATTGGGATGCTCGCCGTGAGAATTGGGATGTTGGCTGTGGAATTTGGGATGCTCTGGCACCCTCACCCTGAAAGCTGGGATATGCCTGCACCCTCCCAGTGAAAACTGGGATAAACCCCAAAATACGAACCAGAATCCCGCTGCTCCATCAGGTGAATCCCGGTGGGTGAGGTCACTCCCGGCACATCCCCAGCCGCTATCTCTGGAGATAAGGAGCGGCCCCGCCATTCCCAAGTGGAGCCGGAATTGATGAGCTGTGTAGCGCTCCTGGGTCCTCTCCAGAGTGGATTTCATTCCTGGTGGGAGACCTCGGGAAGCTCTGTCTCCTCGGCGGAGATTGAATCAGCCGAAAAATGGGGCTGGAAAGGTCGGGAATGGAGACAGGGAGGCTGCTCCTGCAGATAAGCGCAGCCCTCAGCCCTCGGTGCTTCCCGGCGGGACGAGGGCTGGGTGGGACTGGGATCATCGCATGGCCCCAGGGAATGGCCTTTCCTTGCTGTAAAAGAGAAGGAAAAACTGCTGAGGTCCAGCTGAGCCCCTTGCATTGGTACCAGCAGAGTTCCTGGGATTTTGGGGTGTCTCCTTTCCATGACCATTTGGGACTTCGGGCATGGAGTGAGAGGACAAGGGGAAAAGCTGGAGGAGGGTGGATTTGGGTTGGATATGAGGGGAAAATCCTTCCCTGGGAGGGTGATGAGGCCCTGGAACAGTTTTCCCAGAGGAGCTGTGGCTGCCCTATCCCTGGAAATGTCCACGGCCAGGTTGGAGCACCCTGGGATAGTGGAAGGTGTCCCTGCCCATGGCAGGATGGATGGAAAGCAGCTTTAAGCTCCCTTCCAACCCAAACCATTCTGGAATTCCATCACCCATGACAAAATTAAAATCTTATGGATATTCCAGTGTGTCCTGCCCCATGACTTTTCTCCCACAGGACTGGAATTGCCCATGGAAGCTCACAGAAGGAACAAATCCACGTGTGTGCCACGTGCCACCATTCCGGCGGCTCCCAAAATCCCTCAGCACACACCTGGCCCGGGGAGGGAGTGGGGGGGGCTCTATCCCTGCTCCCAAAAAAGCTGGAAATAGCAGCAGCTCTGTTGATTCACAACCACAGCCCTGACTTCCCCGCTCCGGATCCGAGGTGTTTTTTTTTAACAATCCTCCCTTTTTCCCGGTGAGCCGAGGGCACACGGAGCGGCCAGGGCTCCCCTGGATATTCCCGGGGGGCCACGCCAGCTCCTCTTTTCTCCCTTGGAAAAACAACCCCCGGTGCCCCGAGCATAAAAAACCTTTGTGCAGCCGGGCCCACATCCCTCGGGAGCGGCAGCGGGATCGCACCCTGGGAAGGGAAAGGCTGGAGCCGCCCCGGGAGCCCCAGCCATCCCGCAGGGTGATGCCTCCCCGCGCCAGCCCCGGCAGGAATGTTTGCTGTCACCGCAGCCTGCGGCAGGGAAATATTTTCCAGGGAAAAAAAAAAAGGCCTCCCAGTGTATTCCGCGCCACCAGCTCCAGCGGCCTGTGTAGCCGTCTTGTTCTGCCGCCGCCGGGACACCGAGCTGGAGGAAGAGAGGAGGCAAAGGTGGGAGAGCTTTAAAAAGCTCTGGTTAAGGCTGTTCCACCCTCTGGAAAAGGGATTGGGAAGCTGCAAAACAGCCGGAGCTGCAAAACAGCCGGAGGCTGCTTTTGGGGGAGAGAGGGCGGTTTCCCTTCGGCCTCCAAATCACAGCTTCGCATCCCAGGAGAAGCGCTTTGGGATGTTCAGAGATAACCTGTCTTTTTCCAGGTTGGGAATGTAGGTCAGAGCCCACTCTCCTTCCCAAAATCCAGTGAGGATGCTGCTGCTGCTGCTGCAGGTTGGGCTGGAGTCTGTCCCTGCAGCTCTTTACTCTGGCACCAAAACAAAACGCACTCAGAAAACTGTGCAAAATAAGCCCAGCTCGGGAATGCAGCTGATTGGAAGTTTTTCCAACAGAAAGTGCCGTCCGATCCGCGGAAAACCGTTCCTGGGGCGGGTGTTGATTTGGGCACTCTTTCCTCTGAGGGGAAAAAAAAAATCAGAGTGAGGGGGGAGAAATGTTTGGAGAGAGCCGGAGCTGCCGCCATCACAGAGCTTTTCCATCCCTCTGCAGAGCAGCTCTCCCCTGGAAATGCACTGGGTTTAGCAGCCCAAGGGTTTAGTAGCCCCAAAAAAGTTGGGTTTAAGAGGCCAAAAGCTCTGGATTTAGCTGGCCAAAACCGCTGCATTCAGTAGCCCCAAAAACATTGCATTTAAGAGGCCAAAAGCACTCTTTCCTCTGAGGGGAAAACATTGGATTTAGCAGGCCAAAAGCATTGGATTTAGTAGCCCCAGAGATGCTGGATTTAGTAGCCAAAGGCACTGGATTTAGCAGGCTAAAAACATTGGATTTAGCAGGCCAAAAGCATTGGATTTAGTAGCCCCAGAGATGCTGGATTTAGTAGCCAAAGGCACTGGATTTAACAGGCCAAAATCACTGGATTTAGTAGCCCAAAGAATTTGATTTAGCAGCCCAAAGGCACATGATTGAGCAGGCCAAACCCACGGGATTTAGTAGTCCAAAATCACTGGATTTAGCAATCCAAAATCACTGCATTTAGCAGGCTCAAAAGCACTGGATTTAGCAGTCCAAAATCACTGGATTTAGCAATCCAAAGGCACGGGATTTTGCAGTCCAAAACACTGGATTTTGTTGCTCCAAGGCGATGGATTCAGTAGCCAAAGGCATTGGATTTACCAATCCAAAGGCACTGGATTTAGTAACCTAAACCACTGGATTTTGAAGGCCAAAATCCCTGGATTTAGTAGCCCAAACCCACTGGATTTGGCATCCAAAGGCTCTGGATTCATCTGCCTGCCACGGGCCACCAGCACAGGGGATGAGCTCCCAAGGACACAGGAGTTCTGAGTTTTCAGTGTCTAGGGGGAAAAAGGTTTTTACGGGGGAAAAATTCTTGGAAATATTCTGGATTCTGGCCAGCCTGGGAGGGATGAGCTGTGCCATCATCCCACTCAGGACAGGCAGCCTGAATTTCCCTGTTTTCCACCTTTACCAGGGCTGGGAGCAGGTGTCAAAGGCTCCTCCTCAACCTGAGGTCGTTTTTCCATCAGAAAAATCATATTTTTTAGCAGAAACAAAGGATTTGCTTTGTTTATTAAGCTGATCCCACACTCAGAGCTTCCCTGGATTTTAAAGCCTGAGTTGAAATGGAATTTTTTTTTTCCCCTGGAAAAGAGTGGAACTGAATGAAAATATCCTTGCAGGTGGCAGCGACCTGCAGGGCGGTGCTGGGATGGGGTGGCTCCGAAATTCCCACCGTGATCCAGCCAGGCCAGGCCGAGGGCAGGGGGATCCGAGGGGAGTTGTCAAAGCTCCCTCCCAAACCGGAGTTCGTTTTTCCATCAGAAAAATCATATTTTTTAGCAGAAACAAAGGATTTGCTTTGTTTATTAAGCTGATCCCACACTCAGAGCTTCCCTGGATTTTAAAGCCTGAGTTGAAATGGAATTTTTTTTTTCCCCTGGAAAAGAGTGGAACTGAATGAAAATATCCTTGCAGGTGGCAGCGACCTGCAGGGCGGTGCTGGGATGGGGTGGCTCCGAAATTCCCACCGTGATCCAGCCAGGCCAGGCCGAGGGCAGGGGGATCCGAGTGTCCTGCTGTCACCGCGGCGCCGCCGGTGCCTCATCCCACGGCACAGAACCGGGATTGTGCCGACCCCGAACAGATTTATGGGGTGATCCTGGCCTGCTATTAGTGGTCATGGAACCGCAGACTCCCAGACAGGGCCCGATCCCAAGCTCCCGTGGTTTTTTTGGAAGCAGAAAATCTCCACTCCGGCTGTTTTGCTGCGGGCTCTGCCAGGGACACCTCATTCCCCGGAAAACGGGGTGCCCTGGCAGCAGACTGCCAGGAGGGGACATGGAGGGTGACATGGAATGAGCAGTGCCTGCACGGCCGAGCTCGGAGCAGCTCCGTCGGCTATTTATACCCGGAACGCGGGAATGGAGCCGCTCGGGATAAATGGAGCTATTTTCAAGGTCTTGGCCAGGTCTAACTGGTTTAAACAAGGCCGGGAATGACTCACAGGGCTATAAATGTCCGTCAGAATCCTCGGAGAGGCTGTCTCTGATGGATCTCCTTGGAAAAGCAGCCTCCCGGAGCGCTGAGAAAGCTGGGACACACTCCTCTCTCCCTGCTCCGGCACCCATTCCAAATCCCGTCAGCTCCAAATGGATGGGACTGGTGGGACTGGGCACATCACTGCTTTTATGGGATGTGCAAGGAATTTGGGAGTTGGGTCCCTTAAATCTGCTCCTTGGATGATGTGCAGGACCGTCTTTGGGGTCATTGGTCCCCCTGCCCCGAGCAGCAAATTCCCGGTGGGAATCGAAGCACCTCAGCCGGGCTGGAAGCTCTCCAGCAGCGCAGGGGTTTTGTTAGGAAATAACAGGGAGCTATTAAAGCCCAGGGTTTTGGGAGGAGGCTCCAGATTCCATTTTGTCCCTGTTTGTTTTCTTCTTGGGAACCCAAGGACATTTCAGTTTTCAGCAACCGATCATTAAACATAAAAAATAATTCCCGGGATGAACCCAACCCCTGGATATTTCAGTCAGGTGAAAATTCCCCTGCCTGTTGGGAGAAAATACCCACGGCAGGATTTTCCTGGGATGTGAGGAAGACTTTCTTTCCTTTCTTTCTTGATCTGGGCATCTCCCTCCGCTCATCCTCCTCCCTGTGCCGTGGGAGCTGGGGATGGATCCGTTAACTCCCGGTTTTCCGCAGCCAGCCGGCTCCTCCGGCCGTCATTCCAGATGCCTGCGCATCTTGTTTATCCAGCAAAACGTGCTGCTGGAAAGCCGGGAATGGGCATCACGTGGCCCACGGCAAACAGCCGGCAGATGCCCTCTGTTGATTTTGCTCCGGAGCTTTTCCAGAGGCTGCTGGGCTCTTCCAAGGGGGTTTTGCCCATTCCCGCTGTGATCCCGTCCCACCATCCCAGGATCTCCACCTCATTGTCCCCAGGGACATTAGGAATGCTGTCCCAGGAAGTTGTCGTTCCCATTGGGATAACCGCCGGTGCCCCATTCCTAATAATGGGGCTTTATTCCCATTGGGCTTTTCCAGGGTTTTATTGTATTCCAGCAGCTCCTTCCCTTCATCGACACATCGGATAATTACAGAGCAGGAAGGAACGTTAAAACAGGGAGTGAAAATGCCAGAAATAGGGATGTATCCCGACTGTCTGGATCCTCAGGAATCCTTGTGGATGAAGCCAAGTTGCCTGCCCTTGGGATTGAAGGATATCATTCCAGAGTTAAAAGGATGGATATCCTTGGGATATTAAAGAGACAAAATTTTTGCACAGTCCCGGCTTTTCCTTTGTTAGCCTTGCTAAGGCCTTGGAAAATCTTTCCTGGAATTAAGCAGCCCCATTTAATTTGGAATCTAATTAGGAGGGACTTGGTTGAAGAGTTCCTCAAATAGTTGAGTCAATATTGGCTGGTGTAATTGTGGGAATTCCCAGTGGAATTCCGGCACCTGTTCCAGAGCTGAGGCTCTGTGGATGGGGAAAAAGGGAATTTTGGTGGTCCCCATCAAGTAGCTTTTCCCAATATATGGAATTTGTGGGAACTCAGGAGTGGGATCCTGGTGTGTGTTCCCAAATTGGTTCTGGATGTGGCTCTGGGATGTGCTGTTGGCTCTTCCTGGAAAGTTTTGTTGGGAATGCTCAGCTTAATTCCCAGCTTCAGGAATGTGAATCGTCCTCACCCTCATCTTCCCATGGTTTGTTCTGCTTGCTGGAATGGAAGCTTCTGGGAATGGTCTCAATCCAGCAGAGCTCTTGACCTTACAAAGATGGATCCTACTGGAAAAATTGGGAATAAACCCAGTGAGAGGCAGCATGGGAGCAATGGGAGCTTTCCTATCCAGCTCCACCTTCACCCTTCCCTCTTCCCGCCTCAATCCCATCTCCCACCTCTTCCTGAAGTACTTCCAGGCACTGATTCATCCGTAATTTCCATCTCTTATCAGGGAAAGGTCTCAATAAATCCGACAAGTTGCCTTTTGTTTCCAACAATCCTCCTGAAGGGCGGCTCTTCAGGAGCCGCTCTCTCCCAATTTCCTGATTTCAAGGGAAAAACCCAATCCTGCCTTTCTTTCGGAGGAGCAGCACAAATGGGACAGTTCATTATCTTGGATTAATGATGATAATTATCAGGAGGAGAGGGATAATTATCCAGCCTGGAGAGAAGGCACCGGCATTGCCGCAAGGGATGGATGGAGAAAAAAACCCATCCAGGCTCTGTCCATCCCTTGGGAAGTGGGAGCCGCCTCCCAAGCCTTGGCTCCCAATGCAAATAAGAGCATCATTTCAAAATTAAATTTAAAATAAATATTGGTTAAATATTAAAGAGAAGAAATCAGGTGGAGATGGCCCGGAACTCGCTCTTTCCAACTGGGAATGTTTAAATAAGACACCACAGAAAATTTTTCTTTTTTAGCTGTCCTGGTATTCCTAAAAATGTTCTTTTTATGGGAAAAATATCAATTTTCCTGCTTCTTTTCCTTAGGAGATATTAATTTTATCCATGTGGAAGGCGAGAAGGGAGCGGGAGGTGGTTGGATGTGGGAGCGGAGCCTCCGGAGTCGATCCCACATCCAGCCGCTTTTCCAGGCCCGCGTTGCTGAATACAAATGTTGGAATTGCTCCGTGTCCTCGTGTTCCCGAGACAAAGGCTTTGTCTGAGGAGCAGGAGTGGGATGTGGTGGCTGTGGTTGTCCCTGTGGGCACGTGGAAGGGGATGGGCATCACCATTCCTGGCAGGATGTGCTCCATGGATAGAGCAGGACGGGAGAATTGTGGGACAGACAGAGGGAAAATGGGATTTAAGCGTCTGGGACGGTAGGAATGTCCTGAAGGATCAAAAATCCAAGGAATCAGGGCAGCTCCCAGTCCACACCTGGATGAAAATCCTCACCTTTGGTGGGGACAAAATTCCAAGTCGTGTGGAGCCAAAGCAGGGAATTGGCGCCTGGTAAAGAGGAAAAAGCAGGAAATTGGGAAGAGCTTGGGATGGTGTCACCTCCGGCCACCCCTCACGTGGAGGTGCCAGACGTGCTCACATCTGTGCCAACATCTGCCCCAGCATCTGCAGGGCCCAGGCCTGAGGGTGGGAATTGCCCAGGGAAAAGCTCATCCCGGCCTCTGGAATCAGAACAAACCTCACGGTCCGAGGGAAGAGGGGGTGGAAAACCAGGGGGGTCTCATCCAAAACATCTGGATCCAGCCAGGAGTGGGCAGCAGGATCCTTGAGCCACATCCCAAATTTCACCCCATCCTCCCAGAATTCCCCCTTCCTGAGCCCTTGGATGAGCACAAAGCTCCTTGGAAACGCGGGGAGCGGAGATTCGGCGCTTGGGGTGCACCCGCACCTCCTCCCGGCCGGGACGGGCGGTCTGGGGGTGCGGGCAGGGGGTGCCCGCCGGCAGTGACCCCACGGGGGTGTCCCCGCACCCCGGGGTGTCGCTCCCCGTCCCCCCCGCGCCCACAGCAGGCGACAGAGGGCGCCCCGCCACCGCGCTGGGGCCGCCCCTCCCTCTTTTTGGGGTGTCCCCCCTCTTTGGGGGGGCAGCTCCCTCCGGGCCGTCCCCCCAGATCCCCCAAATCCCGGCAGGAAACGCCTGGGAGGGGCGGCGGGTGGCCGGGAGGGAGCTGGGCTGCGGCTGTCGCCGCGGCTGTCGCGATAGGAACAGGCGAGCGGGGTTGTTTTCCTTCGGCCACGGATCCTGGGGGATTTGGGAGCCCGGGGAAAGAATCCTGGAGGGGTTTTGGGGGGGGTTAAAAACTCCCGGCGATGTGGGGCAAGGGGGAACCCCCTGGGGAGCGCGAGCTCAATAAATAAATAAGTAATTAAATAAATAGATTAATAAATAAATAATAATAAAAAACAAATAAATCAGGTTTGCGGTTGGCTTAAGTTTTTGGCTTCCTTTTTTTTTTTTTTTTTTATGACGGTGGGCAGATCTAGGTGGGAATTCATGGAACACTCCCCGGGAGCGGCGGGGATGCTCCCGGAGGAGCCAGGCGGGCGCTGGGAAGGGGCGGTGGGAATGGGGGGAAGCCCCCCGGTGCCTCCCTGTCGCCCTTGGTCCCCCCCCCACCGCCGTCAGGACCGCGATGGGGGGGTGGGGGGATTTAGACCTGCGGGGGGGTGATTTTGGTCTGTCCTTCCTTCCTCTTTTCCTCCTTTCCTGCTTCCCCCCGCTCCCGGGCGCTCCGGCAGCGGCGCTGCCCCGACGGAGCGCACCGGGACCCGCAGCGGGACCCGCACAGGGCCGGCCCCCGCGGCCCCGCCGGCGCTGCCCGCCCCTTTCCCTGCTCTCCCTGCTCCGCTCACTCCCGGTTTTCCTGCCGGGAAGAGCCGCGTCCCGACCTGCCGGGGAGGCAGAGCCCCGGGGCCCGTTCTCCGCGGGGAGCCAAGGTGCGTGCCCGGGGGAGCGGGGACCTCGGGGGGGACACTCAGCCGCTCCAGCGGCGCTGCTCCCAGCGGGAATGCCGCGGGGGAGCCGCTGCCGTCGGGGCTGTCCGGGGAGCGGGCTGGCAGCCGTGTCCCCCGGGAGCGGGGCGGGTGGCAGCCGTGTCCCCCGGGAGCGGGGCGGGTGGCAGCCGTGTCCCCCGGGAGCGGGGCGGTGGCGGAGGCGCGCAGAGGTGCGCGGGGCCGCGGAGGAGCCGCTCCCGCCTAGGTGTGAGCTGATTATTCAAATGGGCAGCCGAGGACCTGGGGATTGGAGGCTCGCCCGGCCGCTCCGTGCTATATCACTGGGGCACCCACGTCACTGCAGCACTTGTCCTCCTCTTCCTCCTCCTCCTCTTCTTCCTCCCTCCTCCCTCCTCCTCCTCCTCCGGCTCCTCCATCGCCTCCGGGCGCCTCTTCGCCGCGGAGCGCTGCGAAAACCCACCCAAGGAGCGGCGGCGGAACAAACCCACCCCAGCCCCAGCGCCGCTCCATCCCCCCCTTCCTCCCTCCCTCCTCTTCCTCCTCCTCCAGAGGCTCCGGCGGAGGGGAGGGAGGGTTGGGGACTTTTTTTTTTCTCTTTTTTTTTTTTCTTTCCCTTTTTTTTTTTTTTTTTTTTTTTTTGGGTCGCTCTGCGCCGTCGTTTGTTGTGGCTGTTAAATTTTAAACTGCCATGCACTCCACTTCCAGTATGCTGGGAGCGGTGAAAATGGAAGGCCATGAGCACACGGACTGGAGCAACTACTACGGGGAGCCCGAGGTATGGACGGAGCCGGGACCCCCAAAACCCCCCGGTGTCCCGGCCCCCGGACGGGATCAACTTTGGCACCGGCTCGGCGCTGCGGGCGGGGGTCCCGAGGTGCGGGTGGGGGCGCGGGCGACTCTTCCCTGTTTTTCCTCCCACCCCTCCAGGTATTTTTCTCCCTCCGGGCAGGGATGTCCCTTTCCCTTTCCTTTTCCCTTCCTGCAACTCCGCTTCCCGGGACGGCTCCGCCGCTCCTGCTGCCAGCGCGATTTTTTTTTTTTTTTTTTTTTTTTTTAAATAATATCCAAAAAATTATTTGTTTTT
>NW_024368485.1:4063958-4162588 GCF_014805655.1 Passer montanus | reverse complement strand
TCCCTCCCCCCCCCACCATCCCGCGCCGGGATTTAACCCTTTCCTCCCGTGCCCTCGGCGGAGCCCCGCGGCTGCGGCGCCGCCGGCTCCGGGCAGGGCAGGGCTGGGGCTCCCCCCCGCGCCATCCCCGTGCCCTGTGTCGCTTGTCCCCGCAGGGCTACTCCTCGGTGAGCAACATGAACGCGGGGCTGGGCATGAACAGCATGAACACCTACATGACCATGTCGGCCATGAGCAGCACGGCCAACATGACGGCGGCGGCCACCTCCATGAACATGTCCTACGCCAACACGGGCATGAGCCCCTCGCTGACGGGCATGTCCCCGGGCGCGGGGGCCATGCCGGCCATGGGCTCGGCCGGCGTGCCGGGCATGGGCGCCCACCTGAGCCCCAGCATGAGCCCCATGGGTGGCCAGGCGGGCTCCATGAACGCCCTGGCGCCCTACTCCAACATGAACTCCATGAGCCCCATCTACGGCCAGTCCAACCTGAACCGCTCGCGCGACCCCAAGACCTACCGGCGCAGCTACACGCACGCCAAGCCGCCCTACTCCTACATCTCCCTCATCACCATGGCCATCCAGCAGTCCCCCAACAAGATGCTGACCCTCAGCGAGATCTACCAGTGGATCATGGACCTGTTCCCCTTCTACCGCCAGAACCAGCAGCGCTGGCAGAACAGCATCCGCCACTCGCTGTCCTTCAACGACTGCTTCCTCAAGGTGCCGCGCTCGCCGGACAAGCCGGGCAAGGGCTCCTTCTGGACGCTGCACCCGGACTCGGGGAACATGTTCGAGAACGGCTGCTACCTGCGCCGCCAGAAGCGCTTCAAGTGCGAGAAGCAGCTGGCGGCCAAGGACGGCGCCGGCGGCGGCGGCGGCGGCAAGAAAGGCCCAGGCCAAGCTCCCAGCCAGCCCCTGGGCGAGGGCAGCTCCTCGGGGGGCTCCGACGGCTCTGCCGGCGCCGAGTCCCCGGCCAGCTCCTCGCCGTGCCAGGACCACAAGCGCGCCCTGGCCGACCTCAAAGGGCTGAGCCCCGGCGAGCCTTCGGCCTCGCCGGGCCAGCACCTGCTGGCGCCGCCGCACGCCGGGCTGGCCCACGAGGGCCACCTCAAGCCGGAGCACCACTACGCCTTCAACCACCCGTTCTCCATCAACAACCTGATGTCCTCCTCGGAGCAGCAGCACCACCACCCGCACCACCAGCACCACCACCCGCACAAAATGGACCTGAAGGCCTACGAGCAGGTGATGCACTACTCGGGCTACACCTCGCCCGTGCCCGCGGGCCTGGCCATGGCGCCCGTCACGAACAAAAGCGCCCTGGAGGCCTCGCCTTTGGCCGGAGAGACTTCCTACTACCAAGGCGTGTATTCCCGGCCCATCATGAACTCCTCCTAAGCAGGAAAAGGCTCCTGGAAAAAGGGGGAAACCCTTCCCCCCCGGCCCCCCATACCCCTGGCAGTGGACTCTGAGCACGGTACATATCCGGTATATATATATATATATACATATATATTTTATTTTTCTTTTCTGTTGGCTCCAGATGTTTGCATCCATTCGGGAATCTGCAGCCGTGTGGCCCCTTCCCAAATCCACCCGGGGGAGGGGTGGTTTGGTTTGGCGGGGTGGGCATGGTGGGGTGGGGGTTCTCCTGGGCTTGTTTTGATTTTTTTTCGTTGTTGTCGTTGCCACGAGGTCTAAATATATCTATTTTTTTGTGTGCGAGTGAGGGGGGAGAAAAATAACCCCCAACCGAGGCAGAACCAAGCCCTCCTTCCTTGTGAATATTCCTAGTTCGGAAACCGAGAACCAAAAGTCTTGTAACATTGTAAAAAAAAAAAAAAAAAAAAAAAATTTTATAAAATTTTAAAAAAAAAAAAAAAAAAAAAAAAAAGAAAAAAGAAGAAGAAAAAAAAAGTGTGGGGAGGGGGGAAACAGGGGGAAAAAAAGAAAAAAAAACACTAAAAAAAAAAATTAAAAGGCAGGATAGATTGTTGTAATTGAAGCAAATGCTTGATGTTCCCGGGAGAGTAAACTACTTGGATCTGATTAATTTATCGTTTCTGTATGCTTTATTTATGGCTTCGAGCTGTGTATTCTGGTAGCGAGCGGCCGCAGCTGCCGCAGAACTCCATTAAAGTCGTATTGGCGGTGCTTTTCCCCCGCATCTCTGTTCCGCCGCCGCCGCCCGACGGGACCCCCGCCGCTCCCGGCTGTCCCTGCCGGCTTTCCCGGGATCTCCCGGCCCGGCTGCGAGCGCTGCAAACCCGGCTGGGATCGCTCCATGCCCGGCTGGGATCGCTCCATGCCCGGCTGGGATCGCTCCGTGCCCGGCTGGGATCGCTCCGTGCCCGGCTGGGATCGCTCCGTGCCCGGCTGGGATCGCTCCATGCCCGGCTGGGATCGCTCCGTGCCCGGCTGGGATCGCTCCGTGCCCGGCTGGGATCGCTCCGATCCCCCGCCGGAATCCCTCCAGCCCCCGCTGGACTCTCCGATGTCTCTGCCGCCGTCCTTCCATCCCTTCCGGAACCCCTCCATCCCTTCCAGGATCCCACTATTCCTTCCAGGATCCCGCTATCCCCTCCACGACACCTCCACGCCCGCGGGATCCCCGCCAGGATCCCGATATTCCCACCCATCCCAGCCCGACACCGCGGCCAGGGAAAATCCGCAGCCCCCGCTCAAGGTGGGAACGGGGACCTCTTTTTTCTTTCCCAAAGCCCCGCGATCCTGGAAAAATCATCCCAGCCGCGTTAACCGGGAGGGATTCGGGACTCGCAGGGGCAGCGCATCCCTGCCTTTGCCGGGACAGTATCCCGGTTTTTCCGCGGGCGGTGGGAAAGGCGCAGAGCTTTTTATTTTCAACACCTCCCGCATCCTCTCCTTCCATTCCCTTTTTCCCCTCTTCCCAACCACTTGTTGTTTTTCCCACGCGGCGCCGGCCACGCCGCGATGTTGCTTTCCCAACTAACACCCAAATCCTTCTTAAAATTCCGCATTGTCCGCGGCGAGAGAAAAGGGGAGAAAGGGAACGAGCGGGGAGGAGCGGGAGGGGCTGAGCAGGGGGAAACAGGAGAAGGGGGGAAAAAAAAAAAAGAAAGAACCTTCCCAAAAAACAAAACGGGGCTGAAACGTGTCGGGATCTCTCCAAGGACACACACGATGGCAAGCGGGGCGTGCAATGGGTGGCATTAGCACATAAAAGGCTCCCGCGGCCAGCGGGCACGGGCGCGGGGGTGTCGCCGCTTTGGGGACAAGGACACCCCCCCGCTCCTGGCCTCGGGCCCGGCCCCGCTCGGGTCCGCTCGCTTCTCGCTCCCTCCGCGGAGCTTTCGCCTCTTTTTTATTCCTTTCCCCCTCTATTTTTTCCTTCTCTCCCCCTCTTTTTCTTCCTTCCGCCTTTTATTTCTTCTCCCCTTTTCGGTTTTTTTCCTCCCCCTTTTGTTTTTTTTCCCTTTTCCCCTCTTTTTTTCCTTGCATTTTTCTGCCGTTTTACTTTTTCCCCTTTCATTTTTTCCCTCGGCCCTTTCATTTTCCTCTCTTTCTGTTCATTCTCTCCCTATTTCCTCCTTTTGCTTTCCTCGCTCTTTCCCCCCCTCCTTCCTTTTATTTTCCTCTGCCTTTTACCCCCCCTCTTATTTTCTCCTTCTATTTTTCTCCCCTTTTCATTCTCCCTTCACCTTTTCTACCTCCTTTTATTTTTCTCTCTCCTTTCTTCCCTTCCTTTTCTTTATTCTCCCTCCTGTTTGCTCCCTCCTTTTTTCTCCATTTTCATTTTTTCTCTCTGATTTTCCCTCCCTCGTTCCCCTCCCGCTTCCATTTCTTCTCCCTCCGTTTTTCTCCCTCCTTTCTCCCCACTTTCACTTTTTCTCTTTCCTTTCTCCTCCCTCTTTTACTCCCCACTTCCATTTTTTCTCCTTCCTTTCTTCCCTTCCTTTTTTTTCCTTCTGCCTCTTTTCCCTCCCTCTTTCCTCCCCACTTTCATTTCTTCTCCCTCCTTTTTTCTCCCTCCCCTTTCCTCCCTCTTTTCCTCCCTTCTCGTCTTTCTTCTCACTCTTTTTTCCTCCCTCTTCTTCCCCAATTTAATTTCTTCTCCTTTTTTTTCCTCCTTTTTTTTTCCTCCCCTCCTTTTCTTTCTTCTCGCTCCTCTTTCCTCCCCACTTTCATTTCTTCTCCCTGTTTCCCCTCCCTCTTCCCTCCCCACTTTTCTCCCCTCTTTTTTCCTCGTATTCCATTCCCGTTCCTCCCATTTGTGTCAGAAACCACCCAAAAAAAAAAAAAAAAAAAAAAAAAAAAAAAAAAAAAAAAAAAAAAAAAAAAAAAAAGAGAAATAACACAAAAATCCTCCGGCTGGGCGCTGTTTCTTCCCTTTCCCTCCTCCCCTTGGCATTTTCCCCTCTCTCCACACAATCCCAACCTCGCAGCGAGCGCATTCTGCTCCTGCCTGGTTAAGCAACCGTGAGCTGTGAATAAACAAAGTCAGTAAACAAAAAAAAAAAAAAAAAAAAAAAAAAAAAAAGGCAAAAAAAAAAAAAAAAAAGGACGAGGAGCAGGAGCGGGGTGGGGGTGGCTGGAGCTCCAAATTCCAGGAGGGTAAACTTTCCCCACCACGTCAGAGTTCAGCAAATTTACACAGATCTTATATTGCGGCCCCTTTCCCGGCGCCCCCCCCGCGCCGTTCGGAGCCGCGGCGCTGGAAGTGAATTTTATAAAGCTGATCGATATCTTGGTAAAATATTCATTTTTAAACGGGCGCCCGGCGAAATCTTTGCTTTGTGCTAAAGTCAACAGTGGCACAGTTGGAGCTCCAATAAATGCCGGGATGCTCCCAGCTCCCGCACAGCCGGGCCGGGGCGCAGGTAGGGGACACCCGCCGCTCCTTCTCCCGCTTTTCCTGCCCTTCCCTTCCCGCTTCCCTCCTCATTCCCACCCTTCTTCCTCAGCCTTCTCCCCCTCGGCTCGCCCCGGGGCTGCCGGGGCCGAGGGAAGCGCCGCGGAGGCCGCGGGGGATGGATTCAGGGCGGATCCAGGGATCCGCCGAGCCCGCGCGGTTTTTGGGATCCCGTCTCCCGATCCTGGAGGAGTTTTGGGGCGGGGGGGCCACCTCGAGGCTCCGCTTCTGCCCGGTTTAGCCCCAAACCGTGGGACAGGGACGGGACGTGCGGGCCCGGCTCGCTCCCTCTCTCCGCTCCTTCCCAAATTCCCGAGCTTCCCCGAAATTTGCCAGTTCCATTTTAATTGTAGCGGATTTTCTCCATTTCCCCCCATTTTTTCTCCCAATCTTTTGTTCCGGGAGGGGGTTTCTCCCAGGAATCTCCACTCCCGGTGACATTCCCACGGCTCCCGCTTTCCTGCACCCGCCAAAAAAAATCCGGGATCCAAACATTCCCGCGGGTGCGTTTGCCGGGAAAACCGGGAATTTCAGCGGCCCTTCCCGAGGTTCGGGGACACGGCGGGGTCACAGCTCGGAGAAGGTGGCCGTGTCCTCATGTCCCTCTCCGTGTCCCCTCACGGCGACAGGTGACACGGCTAATGAGCCCTCGCTAATTAACGCTGACAGCTCCAATTAGCGCTCCGCGCCCCCCGCGGGGGCAGCGCCCGTCCCGCCGCCCTCTCGCTCCTGCCCGGCCGCTCCCGGCTGCTTTTCCCGGTTTTCCCGAGCATTCCCAGCTCCCCGCCATCGCCGCGTCCCTGCTCCGTTTTCCCGTCAATTCCCATCAAATCCCGGGCTCGGTTTTTTTTGGGATGCGGCTGGGGAATGCCGAGCGGGACCGGGCAGGGCCTGAGCTCCCAAATCAGCCCCGCTCCAGCCGCTTCTCTTCCCTCCGTTATCCAAAATTTTTCTTTTATTTTTCCATGACTTCTCCCTCCAGGAAAAGCGACTTTTCCCCCCCTTTTTTTTTTTTTTTTTTCTTTTCCTTTTAATGACCCCGGCCCTTTTTTTTTTCCATGCTTTCCCCCCCCAGAAAAAGGGCTTTTCCCCCTTTTTTTTTTTTTTTCCTTTTAATGATCCCGGCCCTTAATGACATTCAGGGATGGCTCCAAGGACATCAAAGCACAAAGAGGACGGGGAAGCCCCGGTGGGATCCCAAATTCTCCCCCAAACCTTTCCCCCAGGATAACGCTGGAAGAGCCGGCCCTGCCTTCCCTGCCCGCAATATCCAACGCATTTCTGGATGATCCCAAGCAAAAAAAAAAAAACAAACCCCAAAACAAAAAAACAAACCAAAAACCAGGAGAACTCGGGGCTGAGGATGGGACTAATTATTAATGGGGCTAAAAAGAGCTGGAACACCCAAGTAGGGCTTATCCCGTCTCCCGGGAAACTGATGGAGCCTTCTTTTCCGAGCTGTAATTCTGCTCAGGCTCAAGGCAATTCCCACTATTTCTCCCAGAAATTGTTCCTAATCCTAGATTATTTTTGGAAAATCCGCTTCGGTTAATCCAAAACCCCACAAAACCCAGGTAGGGAAGGGGCTGGAGAAGGGAAGGAGGGGGAAAAATGTTGGAAATTTATTCCCAGTGCTCGGGAATAGGAGAGGGAATATTAACGGGTGAAGAGGAATCTGCCGGCTCCGGATTTCTGGGAATGTTAAACCCGGGATTGCGGAGCCGCTGGATGAGGGAAGAGCAAAAGGAGCTGGCGGGGGTTTTTTTTTTTTTTTTTTTTGGTGTTGTTTCCATATCGACTCCGCTGGAGCCGAGGAAAGGTGGGAGAGGTGGATTTGGGAGCAGTTTGGTTTCTTGGAATAAAAAAAAAATAATAATTAAATTACATTAAAGGGAACAAAAGGCAATAAAAGGGAATAAAATTTAAAAAAGGAAAAGAAAAAAAGGATAAAAGGAAAAGGAAAAAGAGAAATAGGGGAAAGAGACATAAGGAAAAGGAATAGGAAAATAAGGGGGGAAAGGCTAAAAAAAACCCAGAGAAAAACAAAAGAAAAATTCAAAAAGGAAATAAAGAAGTAAAATCAAAGGAAGAAAAAAAATATACACAGCAAAAAAAAAAAAAAATATGGGGGAAAGAGGGGGAAAAGTGGAAAGAGACATAAGGAAAAGGAATAGGAAAATAAGGGGGGAAAGGCTAAAAAAAACCCAGAGAAAAACAAAAGAAAAATTCAAAAAGGAAATAAAGAAGAAAAATCAAAGGAAGAAAAAAATATACACAGAAAAAAAATGGGGAAAAGAGGGAGAAAAGCAGAAAAAATATCCCCGTAACTGGTTATTTTTCCCCGAAATACTCTGAAAGGAGCACTCCCGTCCCGGGGTGTGCAGAGGCTGTGTGACACTGGGAAAATCCCAGGATCGGCTCCAGACCGCGGGACAGAGTTTTTCTGGCCCCGCAGGGATGGATCCCGGAGGCACAGAACCGGGAAGAGGGAACGGGAGAACGGGAAAAGCTGCCCCGAGCCCGGGACCGGATTTCTTTGGGAAAAGAAGGATGGAGGGATGCGGGGAGGGATGCAGGGATGGGTGGATGGAGAGATGGAAGCTCCCTCCGGGCTGCCCTGTTTGCAGGGACAGCTGGAAGTGGAATTCCAGGGAAAAGAAGGGAAAAAAATTGGGGGGGGAGGAAAGGAAAAGTGTTTAAAACCCGGGAATGAGGTGGAGGCGGCTGCAGGGGGAACAGACTACTCCAGCTGGATTTTCCCTTTCCTTTCCTTTCCTTTCCTTTCCCTCACTCTTCCTTTCTTCCTCCTTTTCCTTTCTTTCCCTTTCAATTATTTCCCCTTCCCTTTTTTTCTTTCCCATTTCCTTCCTTTACTTTTCCTTTCCCCCTCTTTTTTGCATTCCCCTTTTCCCTTTCTTTTTTCCTTCCCCTTTCCCTCCTTTTCCCACATTTCTCCTCCTTTTCCTCTTTCATTCTTTCCCCCCTTTCCCTCCTTTTCCCACCCCATTCCAGCAGCTTCCCCTCCTCACATCCCACCTCATTCCCACTCCACCCTCTCCACTTCCCCTGGAGCCCTTTTCCAAGGAAAATGTGGGAAAGGCAGGGATCATCAGGGATGAGGCTGTGCTTTGCCTCCCACCAAACTGGAATTCCTGACCCTCCACTGACTCCTGCATCGGGATCTTGGGGAAGGCCGGGCAAGGAGCCCTTCCTTGGGAAGCAGCACTTTTCCACAGGGTTTTCCTCCCACCAGCACTACAAGGAATGCTCTTATCCCTGTTGGAAAACAGCTGGAATGGAAAGGTGGGGGATTTGATTCCTGCCCTGCTCCCCAAGGCAGCGATACTGAGGGATTTGGGAGCCCTTGGAATGCTTTGCTGATCCCTGCTCTGCGCTCCCTGCTCCCGCTCTCCCTGCCCTCTCCTTTATTTATTCAGCTAATGGATACGGAGTCGGTGGCAGCGGGAGTTGGGATAAATCGGGATTCATCCGTGTCCTCATCCTTATTAAAGGCCAAGATTCCCATCTCCGATTGCCTCTTTGTGTCTGTCCTCGGCAGCGATACCTGGGTCACGCTCCAGTAATTCCCGACAGGAATGGGGACATGGCCTGGATATGGATCCCGGCTGGGATATGGATCCTGCCGGCCCTCGTGGAAGCAGCGCTAAAATCACAACAGCACCTCGGGAATGCTGGGTTTCCCAGAAATTTGAGGCATGTATGGGGGATGTATGCTCCTGAGGTTGAGCACAGGAAGGGCTTTGGAGAGGAGGAAAAATTCCAGCAGGAAAAATCCCATAAAAGTGAGTGGGGATTAAACCCCTTCCAAAGCTTTCCTGGAATGCCCCACCTTGGAGCTCTGGGTTCCACAGTGGGAGGAAAACGGGGAAGGGATGGAAGTTTAGATGCACAAATTCATTTTGGAATCACTTCTGGGAATGAGGGGGAACAAATCCAGCAGCCCTGGGTGGAAAAAGGGGACAGAAGGTGGGAATTGCTTCCAAAGGGGCTTTTCCAGGAGTTTCTGTCCCCTTGGGTCCGATTGGAGCCATCGTTCCCAAACCCATAAAATCCCTGCAGATGTCAAGCTGATGGCAGAGTGGTTTTTTTGGGAGCATCCAGAGGAAATCTCCGGTTTGGGAAGTCACTGGCTCATCCCTGCTTTTCCCTTTGTTTTGTCTGCTTCTACACCCTCTTCCCCATAAATTCCCAATGTGGATTTTTAGGGGGAGAAGGAAAAAGAACAGAAAGGGAATTTTCCATAAGGAAAGGCAAAAAACCAGGAGAAATTCCCATGAGGAAAGATCCTCTGGAGAACAAATCCAGTGGGAAGCAGGTGCTGGAGCAGGGCTCCTTTTCCCAGCACAAGGATGTGAGGAGAAGGAAAAGGAGGAGCAGGAGGAGGAGGAGAAGGAATTCATCACTTGGGATGACAGGAGCTGCTGAAATGGGATCGGGCTTTCCGCAGGAATAAAAGCTCCGGAATGGGGTGGATCTCCTGAAGTGCCTCTTAACCTTTTCCCTATCCTGTTCCTAACGGGAAAATAAATCCTACCAGGAGTTCTCCTCGCAAGGGGGAAAAAAAGAAAGGAGTGTTATCCAGCTCTCCAAGGTGCTGGGATTCATGGAAAAGGAGGAGATGTGGGAGAAGGGAGAAGTGGACAGGACAGGGAGCTTGCTCCAAGCTTTGGATCATCCCATGGATAAGGCAGGAATTTCAGCTGGTTTTAAGGCAGGAATATTCTCATCCAGCTGAAATTGGGGAATAGCTCCTGATGGGATGAGGAGAGGGAGAACCACCTGGATGTGCAAGAGGCTGATCCCATGGGATCATATACAGGAATGAGCAAGGGGGTTGGAACAAGGAAAGGGTTGGGAATCAGTGGGGTTTGGGATGCACCAACGTTTGGAATGGGGCAGGATTTAGGATGTAGCAGGGTTTAGGGTGTTGTAGGGTTTGGGATACAGCAGATTTGGGATGAAGTGAGGTTTGGGAAATGGCAGGGATTAGGATAAGGCAGGGTCTGGGATAAGGCAGGATTTGGGATACTGCAGGTTAGAGATTCAGCACAGTTTGGGATCCAGCAAGATTTGGGATATGGCAGGATTTGGGATACAGAAAGTCCTGGGACTCCAAACACCCCGGAATTCAGGGTGTCCCTGTGGGAGGCAGGGCCCTGTCCCAGGCTCTGCTCCCGGATCCAAAGGGGGCCAGGAGCCGTATCCATGCTCCGGCAGGGAGCCCAGGCAGATCCGGCATATTTTTCCCAGTTACTCATTAACTGCAGTTCCTTTGACAGGATCAATATTCCAAGCAAACACTTGAGCAGCCCCACTCCGCTTCCCTCTCCTTTCCTCGGCAAAATGATTTATTCCCGAAAATGCAGCTGCCTGGAAAAGCGGCTCCGGGGAAAGGGGAGGGGGCTTTATCGGTGGGATATGCAAAGCACATTTATTCTGGCTTTTATCTCTCCCATTCCATGTTGATCCCATCCATACAGATGGATTTGGGGCAGGTAGATAATGAAAAGTCAAGTGGAAAATTTACACAAAGGCGCTCCCGGCTCCTGCTTTTCCAGCGGCGCTGGAATTGCTTTATTCTTTCATTCCTTAAAGTGGGATTTCAAAGCTTTCAAACATTTTATGTCTAACACAAATCCGTTTAATTCCCACCTGGAATTTTTTCCAGCGTTAATTTCCTCGTTAATTACCGAGGATATTTGGATTAAACGCGATCCAGCTCCTTCTCCCGCTGATCCATCTCCGTCTCCTTCGCGGCGTTCCCAAAGTCCTACCGGGAGCTTCCCGTGCCACCAAAACCTCCTTCCCTGTGAGTGGCTTTTCCTTGGGCCTGGCACTTAATGGAGGGCATGGGATGGGAGAGCACAGCTTGGAACAAAAAAAAAAAAAAAATTCCGTAAAAAAACCGGGAGAAGCGTTATTAATAAACATCTCCCGGCCATTTGGAGGCTGCTCCAGCTTAAAGCAATTAATTCAGGATCCGGACATAAACTCTCCAGCTCTTTGACAGCTTGGAGCTGGAATAAAAATGCCAGTTCTCCAGGGAAAAGCCAGGATAGTTGGCTCTTTTCCGGACTGTTTGCTCATAGGCCCAGGGAGCAATCTTCCTGCGGAATGAAATGCAAGGACACAAACAACGTTCCAGGGAGAGAATGGGAGATGGGAATGAACAGTTTGAACTATTTGCTCAGCAGAAGGGCGTCCACAATGCCGGGCCCATGGATTTTCCATGGATCACCCGGCTTCCCAATCCCTTTTGTTGTGGAGCCCCGGCCTCCGGCCAGATAAGGGCACAGCTGCAGCCCTTCCCTGATTCCCTGATTCCCTTATCCCCCTGATCCAGGAAAAGCTGCCTCTGCTGGCATTCCCGAGCCAAGATCCAGGCCCTGGCCCATTTCTTTGCCATGGATCCTGAATCCTTTTTGTTGTGAAATCCCTTCCTCCAGCCAGGTAAAAGCACAGCCCTTCCCTGACTCCACGGATCCAGCAAAAGCTGCCTCTGCTGGCATTTCCACACCCTTCAGCTGGCATCTTTGGGAATAGCCAGGAAACCCTTTTGGGACAAAGAAAGGTTTTAGGGGCAGGGAACCCCTTTGGAGGCAAGGAAAACTCTTGGAGCAAGGGAAAATAAACCCTCTCGGATAAGGGGAAAATACTCTTGGAAAAGGGAAACCTCTTGGGGCAAGGAAACATTTTAGGGAAAGGAAGCACTTTTGGGCAAGGAAAACCTCTTGGATAAAGGGAAAATCTTCCTGGATAAAGGAAAACCTCTTGGAGCAAGGAAACCCTTTTGGGCAAGGAATTCTGTCCTCATTCCAAGCTAGCTGCAGGAATGTCACATTCCAAGGGATATTTCCAGTCTGGGCTGGAGATGCAGAGCCGCCAAATGCAGAATTCCATATTTATTTAGGGCACAACGAGCCTGGAATGTGAAAATCCTAAATATGCATCATCCTTCCTGAGAGATCTAACTGGGACCCAAATGTGAAATATTGGGAATATCCTTGCTGGGTACCCCTGCATCCAGGCATTCATTCCCTGAAAATCCAGGGAAATTTCTGCCACTTCTAGTCCAGGCCACCTCTCCTCTTGCTCCGGGTGGGGAAATGCTGGAATTCTAAATGAATTGGGAGCAAGGCCAGCAGGGATGATCCATCCTTTGCTGTTCCCACTTTTTGTCCTGTTGGTTCTGGGAGCTCGGAATAGCCCTGGGGCGTTGGAAAGAATCCTGAAAGGATTTTAGGAGTGAATAGGGAAAAGGTTGTGGATTCAGCAATCCCAGAGCTGCATTGCTGTCCCAAAAATCCATGGAATCATTGGATTTTTTGTGTTGGTTTTTTGTTTTTTTCCCTCCTCCCACTTTTTCCTGCAGGGTGGTCAGCCCAGATCCTGTTGTTCCTGGGCTGCCCACAGCTCATCCCACATATCTCTGAAATCCTGGAGCACCTGGATATTCCCTGATACTCTGATACTCCATTCCTGGGATGGCCCATCCCAAAATCCCTCAGGAAGAGGGCTGGGCTCATTGATTCTATGAATTCCCATGGAATATCCCAATTGGAAGGGATGAAGCTCCCCAAGCCTATCCCAATTCCCATTTTTAAGGTGGATCAAACTGGATTTCCATTCCTAGGATTGTTCATCCCAAAATCTCTCAGGAAAGGGGTTTTATGTCTTCACCATGGTTGGGCTCCTTAATTCCATGATTTCCCAAGGAATATCCCAAGTTGGAAGGGATGAGGCTCACCAAGCCTGTCCTTATTCCCATTTTGAAGGCAGATCCAGCTGGAATTCCTTTTCCGTGCTGCACCAGCTCCAACCTCATCCCAAAGCAGGATGGGTTAATTAATGAGACGTTAAAGAGGCGGAATGACACTTCCAGGAGCTCATTCCTGAGCCACTCTGCCGGAGACAAAGAGAAGGTGCCGGTGGTGCCGGGTAATTTGCGCGGCGTTCCCGGGGAATAAATTTAGGGAAGCAAATATCGTTATGCGGGATTTAAATTAAAGTTGACACTAATGTAAATACGGCCAAGCAACTCCGTGTTTAAAAACTGGGATGAGGCTCCCGCTTTTTAATCAGCTCCTCTTAACTCCGCTGGCATTTCAAATCCAGCGGTTAAATTGGATACAAAGCCAGGAGAAGGAGCTGCCGGAGGGAGCGGCTCCTTCCTGCAGGATGCACGGGCTCAAGGGGTGGGATAACGTTGGGAGATGTGGCCAGGAAGCACCTGGAGATGATCCAACATTCCCACGTCCTATGGAGATTCCCAGTCTTCTGATCCCGCTGCTCCGGATCCAACAGCACTCGGATCCTCTGGAATCCGTTGGCATTTGCTTCTTCCCACCTGTGTCCAGCTCATCCCAACATCCAAACCCCAGAGCCAGAGACAACATTCCTGGTCCTGGGGGGTTCTCCTAGCTTCCCACCATGCTGCTTCCAGCCTGAATCATGGAATGATTCATGTTGGAAGTGACCCTAAAGCTCCTCTTTTTCCAATCCCCATCAAAGTTAGATCATGGAACTGGGGGACAAAAATCAGGGAATAAAAGCAGCAAAGCGGAGAGGAAGGAGCGTTCCCGCCTCAGCTACTTCAAAGCCGGGTGATCCTGAGCTCTGGAATAACAATGGGAGCTCTATAACCTGGCAGGACCCGGAGTCATTCCTGTTCCAAGAACAATGGATTTGGCACTGGAATTCTGCTGCCTTCCTTTCCAAGGGAATAAAGTGCCCCTGGCAGCGGTGCCAGCCCCGGTTCTCTGCCACGAGATAAGGCCTTGGAATGAGGGATTGTTTCAGCACCATTCCAGCACCATCCCAAAATTTTCCAGGTCCTGCTGGATGGATTTGGGACCCCTCATCCCCTCTTTGCACTTCCAATATCCATGGTTGTTTTGGGAGTCAAATCCCACCTGAGGTGGGATAAAATCCAGCCCAAATCCATGTTTTGTCTGTGCTGAGAATGTTCAGCTCCAACCCCAAAATTATTTTGGGAATGGTGGGAGTAATAATAGAAATAACAAAAACATCAGTGGAATATCAAGGCTAGTATTAATAAAAATATTTTAAAATGTAATAAATCCTTGCCTTGTAATTTTTTGACAGCTTGCATGGAATTCCTAGTATCCCAAACTTCTTGGACAAGTGGGGCTCCCTGGATCCACCCTGAGGCATAGGGGGTGCAGAGGGAATTCCTATGGGGAATTGCCAAACACTCGAGGTGATGGGATTGGTGTTATCCCAGGAAGATTCCACCCAGAAGAGATGATTCCCACAAGGCATCTCCCACTCCTGGCCTCATACCAAGATTCCAGAATTCCACCTGCTGCCCTGGCAGAGGATTTCATATTCCTAATCCCAAATTATGGTTTGGGATGTCAAGCAGAGTCATACATCCCACTTATTTACCCCCCTGGATACCCCTGGGGTTTTACGAGAGTCCAGTTCAGGGGAAAATGCTGGGAAAACTCCCTCAAAAGTGCAGACAAAAACCTGGGGTGATGTGATCCCACTTTTCTGGGAAGGAAGGGGTGTCCCAGGAGCAAGATTTCCCCGGGAGCCATCCCCCAGCACTGGGGCTGTGTCCACAAACCCCCCCTTCCCGAGGAGTTAAGGAGCTTCCAGACACCCATTGTCTTGGAAAATCTGATGGAAAGCAGAGGGCTCCAAGGGCTGGAGGGGAGGGGCCGCCCCGGCTGCCTGGAAATGGGGATGGATGGGGCTCTTGGATAGGTGAGACCTCTGGAGTGGGATAATGGATGGAGGGGAGCAGCCGAGTGGCCCTGACATCCCATTCTTTAGTGGCTCGTCTCCGCTGGGAGACGCCGGGAAGGGATTTGATGGAGGAGCAGGGAAAGGAGTTGATGGAGAGCAAGGAGGGGAGTTGATGGGGAGTAGAGAAGCTGACAGAGAGGTGGAGAAGTTGATGGGATCTGTCCTGATTTTCTCCCCAGGCACAGCTCTCACCTGATGGGAAAACAGGGAAGAGGTTGCCTGAGGATGTTGTTGGCTGAGCCAATTTTAATTTCCTGATTGTTAGGGAGAATTGATCCAGCAGGCTGGATGGATCCCATGGTCAGAGGGGCAGCACCTGGGGAGGGTAAAAATCCCCTGATTTAGAGGCTGGAGTAAATTCCAAATTGCCCAAGTGGGCACTCTGCAGACCCTGTGGAAAATATTTGGAAGGGGAAACCCAGGCGGAGACACTGCTGCCCTCCCAAATTCCTTCTGCTGGGAAAACTGGGAGCCTCTGGCATGGCAGCCCCCAGTGGGTAGGGTGGGTTTGGACACCTTGAGACAGCCAGGAATGTTTCCTGTGTCCTGGAGTGCCTTTGGAATCCCTAGATCACCCCTGTGTGAGGCAGAGATAAGGAAGAGGGTAGAAGCTGGCTGGAATTGGTTGGATGCACCACCCCAAATCCTGGCTGCTGTTTCCGGTGACCCGGGAATAGCTCCAGCCAGGTATGCTGGCAATGTTTAACAACCCATCCGTCTTTCCCTGCTCCCGCTCCCAGATCCCTTTGTTTGAGCCACGG
This sequence comes from Passer montanus, assembly GCF_014805655.1. Taxonomy (NCBI): domain Eukaryota; kingdom Metazoa; phylum Chordata; class Aves; order Passeriformes; family Passeridae; genus Passer; species Passer montanus. The sequence goes on along the minus strand of NW_024368485.1, from coordinate 4,147,139 downwards.
GGCCCTCCAGTCTCACCGTTGTCCTGCTTATCTCTGGGATTAATCTCCCAGGAATCCTGGTATTAATGTTAAACCTGGTTTTACCATTCCCAGTCCACTGGATCCACATTGGTGGGACTCATCCCATCATCCCAGCCCCAAAATCCTGACTACCTCCCACTCATCTTCCCAAAGTTTTGTTTGGGAGTGGTATCCCACCAGCTTTTTTGGGATGCTGGATGCCCAGCCCCATCTCCCCAGCACAATGCGGGGGCGGGAACAGCGTGGAATATTCCCAGTGGGAATGGGAAGGGTGAAGGGGCTGAGGCCAGCGAGGCTGAGATACGGGGAGCAGGTGGATGTCGGGAAGGGAGGTCGGGCTCAGAATTGCTGGTGGAGAGCTGTGCACACAGCCCTTATCTCATCTGGCCGTGTTTGCCCAGCAGGAACCGGGAGCCGGCTGATCCCGCGGGAAGGGAGCACAGCCGGAGCCCCAGCTCCTGGCCTTGCACCACGGAGGGGCTCTGAGCTGCTCCCTTGGCTTTTGAACAAAATCTTGGAGTCTCCTGGTGCTTAGACACCCTGGATGGACCTGCTGTCCATGACTCCAGCCATATCCATGTCTTGGTCACATCCATAATCCAGCCACATCCAAGCCTTGGTCACATCCATATCTCCAACCACATCCACACCTCCAACCACATCCACTCCTTGGCCACATTCATAATCCGACCACATCCATGGCTTTGGTCACATCCACACTTCGGTCACATCCATAAGCCAACCAGATCAATACCGTGGTCACATCCACGCCTCGGTACCATCCATAATCCAACCACATCCATGTCTTGGTCCCATCCATGCTTTGGTCATGTCCATTCCTTGATCACATCCATAATCCAGCCATATCCATGGCTTTGGTCACATCCACGCCTTGATCACATCCATAATCCAAGCACATCCATGCCTTGGTCACATCCAGACCTTGGTCCCAAGCGTCACCTCCAGGCTGCACCAGCTCCACATCCTCCGAGCCTCTGGAATATCCCGTCTGAAGGAATCTGCCATGAATATGTTGGTGCTACACATGAGGATGATCCATTATTTCCTTGGTTTCCTGGGAGTGAGCCCAGGCTGTCCTTGTGGGATCCGGTGGGATGATGGTGAGGGGACACAAGGAGGGTGGGAATAAGCTCTGGATCTGTGGGATGCAGGGACAGCTGCCACTGGAGTTGCCAGGATGAGAGCAGGAAGGAGCTTTATTTGGGAAAAATCAGGTTTTGTGCCCATCACCCTCTGCTCCCTCCCGGTTGTAGGGAGAACCTTGGGAATGTCCAGCTCCTGACTAATAATGGAAAATAATCCTCGAGCTGCCAGTGGCTCTTTCCAGCCTCTCCTCCATAGGACAAGGGTGTTTTTCCGTCACATTAATGGAATGGAGATGCCTGGAATGTGCAGCCACATCCCAGCTATCCCAGCCCTCCAGAGCATCCCCCTGGAATTCCGTATTTCCCCACAGAAGGCTCATTATCCCATTAACATTGGAGTGGCTCCGGGTCACCGTGAATGTCACCAGGAAGGGGCTGATTGATGCCCTGCTGCCACGGGGTTATCCTGAGCAGGCTTCCCAGGACATTCCCAGCAGGTTGGATATGATCCAAGGGGCAAATTCACGATCCTCACCCCCCTTCCCGGGAATACCTGGCCTGGAATAACCCCGTATTCCAGCAAATATCTGTCTGATTCCAGCTCCAGGAAGGAGCTTTTCCAGCCCTCCCAGACGGAGCTGTTAGAGGAGTGAGCAGGCTTTTCCGTGGAAACCCATTTTCCATGCCCACAACGCTCTCCCTGGAGCATTCCCTTCCGTGGTCATCCATCCAGGGAGTCCTGACTACCCCGTCAGTGTGCAGAGCTTGGAAAGAGCCCCTTGGAAAAAGCAGGATTTCCACCCCACAGCTGGAAAAGCGGCCCCTTCCCTTTCCCTGCCTAATTCCGGGCGGAAACCCAGCCTAGGCTGGCAAGGGACAGAGGCTTCCCTGTTTGGATTCAGGATGGGGATTTCTGCGGCTGAAAGTGGCTTTGTGATTTTTCCAGGAACGCTTCCTCCCTGGCTCCGGCGTGGGATGCACACCGCAAACGGGCTGTGGAGGGGAAGGAGCAGGGAAAATATTTAAACAAGGATTTGGGAATGAGCTTGGATCACTCACTGCAACAGCAGTTTCCGAGGCCGGTGTTAAAATGTGCTTTTCCCTCGGAGCCTCCGGAGTTTTTTAAGGACTAGGATTGGAGTTTTGTGGCTGGAAAAGGCCATAATTAATCATTTGTGCTCCCAGTGTGGATGTGCTTCCAGCAGGTCCTGTTTATTTATCCCATTTATCCCATTTATCTTCTCCCCGCTGGATCAAAGAGCCTTTTAGCACCCTGGAGTTTTCCTCCCAGGAAGCTGATCCCAAGCTCATTTATCCATGATCCCGGGCAGCCCTGTTCCACACTCCAGCTTCAGGTTCAGTGTGTTAAATTCATGGATATCCCCCAGGGCAGAGACACATCCAGCTCCCAGCTAAAGCCTGTGGAAAGCAAGGAAAATCTTCCCTCTGGGAATTATAACTGGGAAGCAGCACCCTTTACCTGGAAGGAGGGTGCAGCCAGGTGGGAATTGGGATATTTCCTCAGGAAACAAATGATGAGATAAGAGGGAATGGCCTCAGGGGAAGTTCAGTTGGATATCAGGAATTTATTTATGGAAAGGTTTGGAGTGGGACACTGGTGGAGTCCCCATCCCTGGAAGTGTCCAAGGAACAGCTGGAATTGTTACTCAACGCTCAGAAAAAGTGGGAAATGGACAAGGGTTGGATTTGATGATCTCCCAGATCTTTTCCAGCTGGAATATTCCCATAATTCCATAGGGACTCAGCAAAGGAAGGGCTTCACACCTCATTCCCCTGGAGGCTGTGGGGAGACTCTTCCCAGTTCCTTCCCACCTCCTGAGGCCTCTTCCCACCTCCACAGCACCGGGATTTGGCAGAAAGGAGGGGAAATCCTGCTTCCCACCTTCCTGGTGGCCAATCCCAGAGAGCCCCTCCCTCCAAAGGGATCTGGCCTCCTTTCCCAGCTGGAATCCCAAGGGAGCTGGGGTCTGCTCCTAGGTGGGAAGGAGTAGCAGTGGGCTTTGGAATTGGGCTCTGCTTCCCATATCCTGGCTCCCCAACGCCTGTGTTTCCCTGGCTGCTTTTCCAAGGTTTCAAGGAGCCGATAATCCTGAGGGATTGGAGTTGGAGGTGCAGGAGCTGCGGCTCCCAGAGCATTTCAGCCATGACGTGAGCACGGAGGAATTTCCTAGGCCTGGAGAGCCCTTGGAAGTCTGGCCTGGGAGTGGATCCGTGTTCTCCAAGGCCTGGAATCCTGGCTCTCCGGCTCTGGAGTGGTTTAAGTGGAATTCTTGGTCAGAGTTGCAAAAGAGCGGAGCCTCCCTGGGTGTTCCGGCAGGTGAGGGGATCAAAGCTCTGCGTGGCCTTGGAGCTCCAATGTTTCCCTGGATTTTAGGAATCCTGCTTTGGATTTGCTCCCAATTCAGGGCCTGATCCTTGAATTCCACCCAAGCCAGGATATTCCAGCCTGAGGTTCCAGGAGGGGGGATACGGCTCCAGGGATTGCTGAGAACTTGTCCAGGCACATCCCAGTTGAGCAGGGAGCTGGTGGGGGAGAATTCCAGGTTTCCTGGCTCCTTCGGTGACCTTGGGAGCTTTATCTCCGTGAGTCACCCAGGCAAATCCTGGACATTGAAGGGAGTTTCCTCTTGGATCTGAAAAATCGGGAGCCAGCCCCACATTCCTTTGTGGTTTTGGGGTGTGCCAGGATCAGGAGGGATCCAGGGGCAGAATTGCCTGGGGAAAAGTGGCCTCAAAACTCTTCCCAGAGACTGAAATCCCTGGATAATTTTCCAAGAGTTCCCTCCCAGGCATTCCAGAGGGAGCAGTGTCAATCCATGGACCCACTGAGTTTTCCCGTCCAGCTTCCAGAGGCAGCAACAGGGTGGCCAAAAAATTGAGGAATTGTTTAATTCCTCCTTAAATTTGGGACTTTGGATTTCTACCTGCACTGGGAGTTGGGATGGAAATTCTCCAGCTGGGAATATGGGAGAAATCCAGCTGGATTTCCATCCCTGGCTGCTATAAATGGGGGGATCCAGCTGGATTTCTATCCCTGGATGCCATAAATGTGGGAACAGGGCCTTGGGAAGTCCCTGGCACAGCTCCACCTCCATCCCTGTCCTGGCAGCTCCCTGGAGAAGCTGTCAGGATTTGATGGAGTCAAGGAAAAGTTCAGGAACCTTGGAGTTTGACTGTGCCTTGGAGCTCCAGGAGCACAAATCACATTCCCAACAGTTTTATGGGAATCCTGCTGTCCTCTGGGAGGGGGCTTCTGCTCCAAAATGATTTTATGGGTGAATTCCAAGGAAGTGGAGCTGTGTTCAGTGCCCAGGGAGAGTTTTCCCTCCTTCTCACGGCCTCTGGAAAGACAGGGCCTCCCTTCAGAGAGGATTCTGCTCCAAGCTGGTGGAAAACTGATTCCATTGGAGAATTCCAAGGCAATGGAGCCATTGCTGGTGCTCAGGGACAGCTTCCCCCCTTTCCTTCTCCCTCTTTCCCACAACCCCTGGAAAAACAAGGCCTTCATTTGGGAGGATTTTACTCCAAAATTATTTTAAGGGAGAATTCCAAGGATGTGGAGCCATTTTGGAGCTTTCCCTCCCTGTGCCCTTGGAACAACCAGGCCCTGGGAAAAACAATGGAAAGGCAGAAATCTGGGAAGGGACGGTGAAGCAGGAGAGGAGCAGGACCAGCTGCATTCCTGTCCCAGCACCCCCGCTCCCAATTCCTAGAAATCCCAAAGCTCGGGGGGATATCCCAAAGGATTTTTACCCCAAAATAAGAATGAGGTTGGAGCAGAGGGTTGGATGCGCTGCAGGAAAACTCCTGGATGGGCACAGGGGTGCATGGAGCACCCCGGGAAGCGAACCCCAAGGGAAAGGCCAGCTCCAGGCAGGCTGCTCCTCAGTACCTGGCTCCAGGCGCCGCTGGCAAATCTGGGATATCAAAGGCCTGTCAGCCTCGGGAACGGGACAAAGGCCGGCGCATTAATGATTAACTCCGCTAAAAGCTGCGGCTTTTTCATTCCCAAGGCGCCGGGAAGCTCCAGGCCCATGTGACAATCCCGGGCATTTTGTGGCAGATTGGGAAAAGCTCGTGAGCAAACACAGGTGCTCCGGAGTCAGGGACAACCACAAACAGCCGCAGCTATTCCAGCCGAAATTAACTCCTGTGTTTGCCTCCCGTTTTTCCTGCCGGGAGATTTTGTCCCCATCCCTTCTTTTTTTTTTCCCTTTTTTTCTCTTTTTTTTTTTTTTTTTTTTTTTTTAATTTTTATTTGAGGCTTTCAGTGGTCGGGGAGAGTGAAAAAAAGGAGTGGAAAAAAGGGAAAACTCCCCCTTAGGCTCCTCATGTGGAAAAAGCTGGAGGAAGTTATTAAAGAGGGAAATAAAACACACTCCTGGTTTTTTAGGGAATTTATTGGGAAATCCCAAGCAAACACGCATGGGGTGTTGTGGGATAACCCTGGAGCAGCGGGAGGGGAGGGAAAAGGGGAATTTAGGGATGTCTCCCCCCGGATCCGGGTGTGACCTCGCTGTGGCTCAGCCCGAAGGTCCCTCTAGCGGCTTTCTTTGCTTCCATGAGGAATTGCCGGGTTTTTATTCGCCGTTCCCAGATTTATCCCGGCTCCCAGCCACTGCAGCGAGCAAACAGCAGAAAATTGGGATCGAGTCCCAGAAAGGAACTTTGAGATGGGAGAAGGGGTGCAAAAAATCCCGGGAGCAGCCTTGGGAATGAGCAGCAGCGCTGGGATGGGGAATGGGAATGCTGCGTCTTCTCCCGGTTGGAAGGAGGAGGGGAGCAGCATCCCGCTTTTCCAAGGGAGGGATTTGCAGCCTTGCAGCTCCGGGTGATCCAGGCTGGAATAATTCTGTGGGTTCTTCTGCAGGAAGGGCTTGGCTCCCGCAGGTTTATCCCTGTGGAGTAAATGTGGATTTGCACCTCAAAAATCGGGATAACTCCCCCAAAGGGAGGAGGATTCCAGTCTGCACCATCCAAGGGTTTTTTGGGATGGGGTTAGTCTTTGGTGCAAACAGGGTGTGGTTTTGGGATAAGGGATGGAGGGATGGGATACAGGGAATGCTTCCCAGGAATAGATGGGATATTCGGAATTAATTCCTCGCTGTGGGAGTGGGAAGGTCCTGGCACAGTTTTCCCAGAAAAACTGACTGCCCCATCCCTGGAAATGTTCAAATCCAGGTTGGATGGGGCTTGGAACAGCCTGGGATAGCTGAAGGATCCACAAGCTCCCTTGCATCAGCATCCCAGTCCATGATGGAATTCCGTGATCCATTGCCTCGGTGACTTCAGCACAAAGTGGATTTAAGGAAAAATCACTCTGATCCAGCTGCTGGATCATCCAGAAAATCCAGGAAAAACAACCAACCTGCCCTGGTGAAAGGAGGAAGAGGAAAGTTGGGACAGGGAGCAGAATTCCACAAGGAGAATTGGGAAGCAGCATCCAGACCTTATCCCAAGGACAACGGCTGCAGATGGGGACATTAAAAGGGGACATTAAATTCCATGTGTTCCGTGGGATTATCCTGGAAGCGATCCCGATTTATTTTGCCAAACTGAGCTCCAGCCAATTCCTCTCCCAGGCGATGATGGATAAATATCATTAAATTGGGAAAGATGGAAGCGAGCGATGCCCTTGGATCGGTGGGAACAAACACTCGGGAAGGGAAGGACAAAACCAGGAAATTGGGATGCAAATCATCCAAATGAGGCAGATTAAACATGAGGGAAAATGGAATGGAGGATGGGAAAATTGGGAAAACTGTTGGGATATCTTTGGAACTTTGTTTTCCAGTGAAAAAATGGGGGAAAAAAATTACAGAAATGGGTTAGGAAAACTTCTGGGGGGATTTCTTGAAGAGGGAAACATTGCTCAGCTTGGGAATTTTGTTTATATTGGATTGTGGCATTTTGGGGATTGCAGTTTTTGGGATTGAGGCCAGAATTCCTGGAAATTATTCTAAGTCTCACAAGAGTGGGGGGGGACATCCCAAGCACTTCCCATTATCCAATGTGGGTTACCATCCTGAACATCCACCTGTTTCTGTTTTTGGAAAAGCCAAATCCCTGGATTGATCCAGAGCAGGTGGAATTTAACCCTTCCTTTACTTCCTTTCCAAATAAAAGATTTTAGTCTCCCATTTTTTTTCCTAGTTTGGAATTTTTTCCTATATAAATTCCCAGAATAGTTTGGGTGGGAAGAGACCTTAAGGACAATCCCATTCCCACTCCCTGCCGTGGATAGGGACAACTTCCACCATTCCCAAGCCCCATCCAACCTGAATTTACTCCTTGTCTGAATATTTTCCCATTGATCTGCTGCTTTTGGTTTCCAGGGAGGGAAAAGATGGAAAACTGGGATCTGGGATATGCTGGGCTGCTCTGGGACAGGGACATCCCTTGGAATTGGGAAAGATGAAGCAGATCCAGCTTTTCCTGTTTGGAAATGTCCCCTCTCCCTTTCTGCATTCCCAGTGATTCCAGACCCTCCAAGACACCAAGGGAGCTTCATCTCATAGGGAAATTCCAGGGGTTTTCAAATGGGATTTGATCCCATTTCTCCTGTGGAATAGGGATGACTCCTGGCAAAGCTGGATTCCCAAGCCCAGCATGACAAGCAGAGGGTTTGGGCTGTATCCAGGTGTATTATTCCTTAAAATAAAAAAAAAAGGAAGTGATCCTGTTGGAATCAGGATAAAGATTTATTAGGGAGAAAGCAAATGAAAGGATGGAAAGAATTCCTTTATTGCCCAGATCCCGACTGGGTATGTGATCAGTGACCTGGAATACGCTCAAATCCAGGATAAATTAGAGCTGGATGGAATTCCCACCCCACACCCCACCCTCCTGCCTTTTGGGCAGCAGAGGGAGCAGCCAATTCCCGGCTTTCTCCGCTTCCTGCTTTTCTGGGGAGTCAACAGGCCTGGAAAGGCTTGGAATTCAGGAACTCGTGCTGGTTTAACTGAGGTCACTGGCAGAAAAATGGGATAGGGAATTCAGGAGTTGGGAAGGAGTTGCTGTGCCAGGCTCATCCCAAGGTTGATCCTTTACCTTTTTCCAAGGTTTTTCCAGGTTGAAGAGACAAAAATATCCCAAATGTCTCCCAGAGCCTACAAAGGGGTCCCAAACCAGGACAGATCCAATATCCCCCATTCGTGATGGATTTGCCTCTTGGAAACTCCCAAAATCCCTCTGGCTGCACCTCTGGAAGGCTCTGAAAAGCCTGGGAATTGATATCAGCTCCAGGTTTTCTCCTCCTGGGAGTTCATCCATCCCTGGCTCCCTTTTCCCTTTATCTCCAAACTCCCTTTGTCCACCTAGATTTGCCCCTGGATTGTCCATTGTATTCCAAGCCCGATGAGATCCAAGGAAATGTCCTTTCAGATAAAAACAAGGAATTAGCACCTCAAGGTTTATTGTTGGAGGTGGAATTCCTGCTAGGAGGTGATTTCCAAGGAAATTTGCATTTGGAGACGCCAACATTTGAGCAGCAAATTTTCTTGGAATGGAGAGTTTGGATTTGGAAAAGTTGTGGTGTTTTAATGGGAGAAAAGTTCGAAAAAACTCCCCAAAAATTTTTAAATCCCAGATTTTATTGGATTCCTGGCAAGGTGGGAAGAGGGAATATTCTGCTGTGTTTTCCCTCTCCCTTCCAGGTTTATCCCTGACAGTGGGAAGCGATTCCTGCAAATCTCCAGGAAGAGCCATGGATCTTCATTCCCAGGCTCATTTCCATGAAATAAATGTCACCATAAAAAACCGGGATCTCGGGAGAAGGCGGAAAACATATGGAGCTGTGCCAAGCAGGGCTCATTAATGTCCCACTTCCCAGCTGGAGTCCATAAAGGCTCCATTTCCCGGGATAATCGAGCTCCAAGGGCATCAGGAAGGCTCCATGGGGGAGCCATAAAGCCTTGGAATTGCACATGGACACTGCGGAATCCCGGGAGTGGGGCAGAGCTCTGCTCATCCCAGGAATGCTTCCCAAAAAATCTGGGAGCAGTCGGCGTTGGAGGTGTGGAAAGGGTTCCAGGAGGAAGCACTGAGCTCTTTCCAGTTATCCTTGGAATGCTGGGATGGGTGGCATGGAGATGAGGGGCTGGAATTCCATTGGGAAACATCTCCCGATGCAGTTTTTAATTCCACCTCTCCCTGCTGCATTCCCAGTGACTCCAGAGGGTTTTCCTTGGGATGCTCCTATCGTGAACACCAAGGGAAGTGGATCCTGACTCCAGCCATATCCAGGGGGAAATTCCAGGAGTTTTGTGCGTTTGATCCCATTTTTTCTGTGGGACCAGGATGACTCCTGGCAAAGCAGAGGCTTTGGGATGCATCCAAGAGGACTTTTTCCTAAAAAAAAGGACAGGATGGGGGAAAAATAAGGAAGTCCAGCCTGTGAGGTGGGATGCACATGGAATATCAACCTCATCCCACGCCCCCACATTCCTACTCCCACCCCCTCATATTCCCACTTCCAGCCCTTCACATTCCCACTTCCAGCCATTCCCACTTCCCAGCCCCTCTCCCATCTGCTCCCAACCTTCCATCCTGGGCCTTTCCGTGCCGCCTGTTCCCTTTTTCCCGTCTTGTTTGCTTTTCCCACCGCCGGCCCCTCTCCCTTCCCACCCTGGCATTTATTGGATTTCTCCCGCTTTTCTTTTTTCTCCCTTTCCTTCACCCTTTTCCAAGCAGGAAAAAAAAACTCCCCGGAGTCGCTGGGGCCTGGATGAACTTTTGACCCTCCTGGGTGTGGATTTTGGAAGGAATTTTAGCTGGGGTTGTGTCCCTGCTCCAACACCTGGATCCAAATTTCCCCCTCCCGGAATACTGGGCTCCAAGTCACATCCCAATGGGAAGAGAACAAGGAATCTGCTTGGAGATTCCTGGGAATTATGAATTTTTGGGGGTCTGGGAGTAAATGAAAAGCAAAATGGAACAGGTGGGGATGTTCTGGAATATTTGGAATGCTCCTGATTTTCAGACTTATTTCAAAGCATCATTCACAATATCCCAGTTTTTCCAAATCCCACAATTTTTCAGCAAGGAAATATTTTTAAAGCATTTTTAAAATACCAAATCCACAAAAATTAATTAAAATTCCACCCCAATTAACTCCAAATTAAACAAAAAATGTCCCTTTTTAAGTTTTCACAGGGAAAAAATTCCAAAATTCCCAAATCCTTACAGGCATCAGATTTGACTCCAAAAAATGAGTGGGAGACAAGATTTTAAAGGCACCTGGAGTTTCTGTGGGATCTGGGAATTCTCCCTGGATCCTGGCTAGCTTGGCATGGAAATATCCCTGTAAATTGCCTCTCAGAAATCCAGTTCCCAAGTATTTAGGCCCAGCTGGAAATATCCAAGTAGGGCCCTGGCTTTTTGGGATGGGTTTTGTGAAGCAAGGAGCAGTTCAGGGTCATTCCCAAGGATTTTTGGAGAGAGATTTTGGGAAGAAGAATTGCCAGGGGGTTGTTTCTCCAGAAAAAAATTCAGGAGGCAGCTCTGTGGGATTCTCTGATCCTCCCCAATCCCAGAAAAGGCGGACAAATGTGGATTTTTTTATTTTTTTTTCCTGGAATAGGAAGAAACACTGGGACATGGTGCTGTTTTCCTGGATTTTCCCAGTCCCGGGTTGCACCTGCCACCATTCCCACCTTCCCAAGGGTGTTTTTCCGAATGAACAAACAGCTGGATTTAACCCTGGAGTGGTTTTTTTTTTGGGGGGGGGATATCGAACTCTCTGGGAATTCCCACCCCACCGCCATTCCCGCTCTGCCCGAGCTCTTCACGGAGGCCTTGGAAAAAGGGGGAATGAAATTCCATCCATTGAGCCAACCCTGCTCCTCCTGACACCCTCTGGATCCCCATCCCGCTCCATAAAGGACTTTCTGTGCACAGCAACCGGGAAGCAGGAATGTTGTCCATGGTTTATGGCAGCTCCCGGGATAGGGAGCAGCTGCCCCCGGCCGGCTTGATTGGAAAAGAAGGAATGAGCCATAAATTAGGGAAAGTGGGAAGCAAAAAAGCGGGACCCTCTGGGACTCTCGTGGCTGTAGGGTCAGAATCAAAGGAAGGCTTGATTTGATCCCATAATTTCCACCGGCTCCCGGTTTTTTATGGGAGCAAGGACAAGGCCGGGCGAATTCCAGTGGCCATAATTCCCGGAGAAATACTGTACTTACATCAGGAAAAAGCTGGATAAGCTCCCGAGGTGCTCTGGGTCCTCCTGCTCTTGGAAAACGTGGATTTGGGAGTTTGGGGGGGATGTCAGATGCCTACGGTTTCGTGGGAACAGGGAATTAAGGTGTGCTTCCCATTGGTTCTCAGTGGGATGGGAATTCCAAAGCCACGATCCCAGGGATGCCAGGGACACCCTGCCAGCCCAAAGTGAGTACCCAAAGCCAGGAAAGAAAACCATTGGGAGTGAGGGGTTGGAAAATTCTTACAATCTCAGATTCCCAAAGGCAACAGTGGCCACGCTTCTCCCGAGAATTCCAAACAAAATTCCAATGGATAGACATTAGAGGGACGGTGGCACTGATGGAAATTCCTGGGATTTGTGGTGCTGGTGGACATTCCCAGTGCTGGGAATGATGTTTTAGGAATAATTCTCCTCCTGCCCCCTTGATCCATGTATCCATGGGGACACAGGATGGAGTTATCCCAGAATCCCACATCATCCTGCTCCCAACATTTATGTGATACCTCAGCTTGGGATGTGGTTTTCCATGGTTTAGGGGCTGGATTCTCCCACACCCAGAGGGAGATCCAACCTCTCCTTCCCCTCATGTCCCGCAGGCACCAGGAATTCATTCCTTAAGGGAGATGATCCTGGGAAATCTCCCTTTATATTGGATGATGAGCCTGGCATTTTGGGAATGGGAAGAGCAGCGCTGCTGTGGAAACACCAGGGAAACATCAGGAAAAGCCCCATCCCTAAGGAACATCCTAATTGTCCTTGCTCCCAAGCAGTCGATAGCATCCAGCAGGCTGATCCCGAGTTTCTGGGAGCACTTGGAATGCGCTGTTTTCCCCAGGATCAAGGAATTAAGGTTGGGGTTATTTGTATTGATTCCAGAGCCTCCAGCTCTGTCAGTCACGCTCGGATTTGTGGAGCACAAATTCCTCCTTTAAATGTCACCGTGCCTCATTCCCACTTCCATCAATAATTCCGGAGCCGGGATTTGTTTATTAACCCCCAGAGTTCCCTTCCCACCTTGCTCCTCCTTTCCACACACAAAAAAAAGGGGAATTGGAGTTCATTTCAGGAGGGAAAACCCTCTGGCAAAATTTTTGGGCCCTCTAGCGGTTCATGGGAATTTGGGATGGAATTTTGGGATGCAGTTTCCTCTCAGCAACGTTTGGATAGAATTTTGGGATGTGGCTTCCTCATGGTAATGTTTGGATGGAATTTTGGGATGAGGTTTCCTCTCAGCAATGTTTGGATAATGGGAATTTGGGATGGAATTTAGGATGCAGTTTCCTATCAGCAATGTTTGGATAATGGGAATTTGGGGTGAAATTTTGGGATGCAGTTTCCTATCAGCAATGTTTGGATAATGGGAATTTTGGTGGAATTTTGGGATTCGGTTTCCTCTCAGTAATGTTTGGGTAATAGGAATTTTGGTGGAATTTTGGGATGCAGTTTCCTCTCAGCAATATTTGGTTAATGAGAATTTTGGACTGCTGTTTCCTCCAGGCAGTATTTGGATAATGGGAATGCAGAGGAAGATTCCAGCTTCATCGGGAGCCTGCTGCACCCGGGGATTCCCTGGAAAATCAGGAGGGGTGGGGTTGCTACGTCATGCTGGGGCTGCCTCCGAAGGTTCGGGATAAGGGCAGTATTTATGGAAGTTCTTTGGGATCCCTGGGCAAACAGCAAACATTCCCTGAGTCCTGGGCGGGCGCTTCCTTAAGCTCTGGCTCTATTTGGCCACGGGCCGTTTGTAAACTTGCTGATGATATCAGGGAGCCATTTTCCAAACAAAGTCCCGCTCCCGCCACCTCGAAATTCGGGAATATTGACACTGCGCCGGGCGCACGCTCCACAAACATTCCCGCCAAGGCCGCGGCCAAATCCAGCGGCGTTGTTTGGAAAACCTTTCCCACTCATCAGCCTCTCCTCACACGCTGGCACTGTTCAATTACCATCACTTCCAGAGCCTTAGGAAAACACCCCGTGTCCATGTAAATAGAGAGATCCGAAAACTCCCCGGAATGTTGGCTTTTCCAGACTGGAGGTGATGTTTTCCTTCGCTCCAATTTGTTCGGGAAACTAATCAGGCTGGGATAAAGCCGTCGGCAAATATGGCAGAGATTGACAGGCACATGTCAGAGTTTACACAGCCTGGCCAAGTGTACAGATCCTGCGGGATCGTGCGCCGGGAATGCTGTGCTGGGCACCGGGAGCGGCTGACACGGCCTGGAATGCACAGGCTTCCCAGGGAGGGGGGAAAGCTGAGGATGAGGATGCTCTGCTGCATCCCGGATTTTACTGAGGGGCTGGGATAGGCCTGGACTGGGGCATTCCAGCCGTGGGATGTGCCAGCCCTGGGATGCTCCTGGCTTTGAATGCTCCAGCGCTGGCATTCCCATCCCAGGCTGGAATGCAGAGGCTTCCCAGGGATCGGGGGGAAAGCTGAGAATGAGGATGCTCTGCTGCTTCCCTGATTTCACTGAGGCAGCAGGGACTGGGATGCTCCTGGATTTGGATGGTCCAGCCCTGGAATGCTCCTGGACTTGGATCTCCTGCCCTGGGATTCTCATCACAGCCTGGAATGTGGCGGCTTCCCAGGAAGGGTGGAGGAGATGGAGTTATTCCAGTGCAAACAGCAGGGATTGGCTTGGGATAGGGATGTTGTGCTGCATACCAGATTCCACTGAGGGATCAAGGACTTAGATGCTCCCAGGCTGGGATGTTCCAGCCCTGGGATGCTCCTGGATTTGGATACTTTGGCTCTGGGATGATCCTGGACTTGGATTCTCCAGCCCTGGAGTGCTCACCACAGCCTGGAATGCAGAGGCTTCCCCAGGGAATGGAGTGAAAGAGGAATTATTCCAGTGATTCCAGTCTTGGCTAAGTCCGGATGGGATGGGGATGCTCTGCTGCATCCCTGGGTCTCCCAAGGGATCTGGGACACAGCACTGGGCTGCTCCCACTGGGAACATCAATCCCTGGGATGCTCCTGCAGCAGCTCCAGCAACCACCTGAACTTCCCTTCTGCATCCCAGTTAGAGTCACGTCCTTTTCCGGGAGGGAAATGAAGCTCTTTTCTCCCAGGATTTGCCCCTGCGGGAGTGGACACGGAGCTGCTCCAGGAACACCTCCAGGACAAGGGAAGAAACTCAGGAAAACTCAGGAAACTTGGGAAAAGGTTTTGCCACAAAACTCGTCCTGCTGCAGCAAGGTCCAAAGGCTGGATTCCCTTTGGTTTTCCATTGCTCAATCCCACTTTTGTTGACTCCCACTCCAGAGTTGGAGCCGGCCCTGCTGGCACCTGGATCCCAAAATCCTGACTCCAGGAGGAGCAAATAAATCCCTGACGTTTCACTCCATCGTACCCCGAAAGAAAGGATTTAATGGACTTCCCTGCCTTCCCTTAACCAGGGGAAGTATCCCAGAGCCTGGATGTTTGCCTGGAGGGCATGGAGAAGGAGCCAACTTGGAATGTGTGCTGGGGGCAGCTGGAAAAAAACCCGGGCTGGGAGCCCACGGCTGAAATCCTCATTTTTCAGCCTTTCAGGATCTGGGGATTGCAGCCGCTGCTGTGGTGCACATTCCAAGCCTTGGGACATGGGATTTATGGTTGCTGTGGGAATTCCTGATGGAAAAGTGAGAATTTCTTGGAGCAGAGGGTGGAAATGCCCATCCCAGCTCAGGGATGTGGACCTCCTCTCCTGCACTTTTCCAGGTGTTTTTTTTTTGGATACCATTGCTCCAGGCTGATCCTAAAAGCCGTGGATGGGTTTTCCCATCCAGCTTTGCCTCTGGATTTCCAATATAAAATCCTCTGTGCTAGACACAGAGAGATAAGGAGATACCAAAGCAAAATTCCTGCCTTTCCCTATCCTGCTGCCCCCATAGGCTGCTCCAAACTTTCCAAGCAGCCTCTGGAAGGACTTTTAAGGGAATGAATGGATAGATCCAGGAACTGCAGGTCCATATGTGCCAGTGGTTATGGAGACTTATTTGGAATCTCACTGGGAATCCCTTTGGGGATGGTGGGGATCCAGCAGGAATGGGGGAGTCCTGGAAGGAATAGAGGGATCCTGGAGGGAATGGTGGGGTCCTGGAAGGGATAGAGGGGTCCTGGAAAGGATAGAGGGATTCTGGTGGGAATTGTGGGGTTCTGGAAGGATCCTGGTGGGAATGGTGGGGTTATGGAAGGGATAGAAGGGGGAATGGGGGAGTCCTGGAAGGAATAGAGGGATCCTGGAGGGAATGGTGGAGTCCTGGCAGGGATAGAGGGGTCCTGGAAAGAATAGAGGGATCCTAGTGGAAATGGTGAGGTTCTGGAAGGGATGAAAGGATCCTGGAGGGAATGGTGGGGTTATGGAAGGGATGAGAGGATCCTGGAGGGAATGGTGGGGTCCTGGCAGGGATAGAAGGGTCCTGGTGGGAATGGTGGGGTCCTGGAAGGGATTAAAAGATCCTGGAGGGAATGGTGGGGTCCTGGCAGGGATAGAAGGGTCCTGGTGGGAATGGTGGGGTCCTGGAAGGGATGGTGGGTGTCTGGCAGGGACAACGGGGTCTCAGCAGGGATGGGAATGTTCCAGTGGGAATAGAGGGATCCTGGCAGAGAAGCTGGGATGCCAGAGGTGGTGGCAGAAATCCCAGCCGGAGCTGGAGGCTGCAGCCAAGGGCACCTTGTCCAAGGGGAAAAGCAGCCTCTGGATAAATCCAGCGGGTCGGGGCTTTCAGGAGCCTTGTTCGGGATCACGGCGGCATCAATCACTGTCGGCTGCTCCCGGCTGGAGCGGCGGGAGCGGCGCTTTGTCCGGGCCCCGCTCCCGCCGGGATTCAATTAGTCATGGTCAGGGGGTGCCATTCTTGTCCCGCCATTCCCGATTGTTCCCAAAGCAAACAGCGCCGGGATGGGCTCTGTGATCCTGCCGTGCCCTCGGCCGGGACACAAAGGGAAGCGCTCCCCGCCCGCCCTTTGGAGCTTGTTTGCCAACTCCGCGCTGGGATGCAAAAATCCCGGGATTTTTCACCCCCGCGCAGCTCCCGTAATTTTTTATTTTGAACCTAATCATCGATCCCTGGAATGCCGCAAATCCGTGTCCGCTCGGAATATAACAATGATGGACAGCCCGGCAATTAGCCGGGAACAACCGCGCTGCCACCGCCGCGGTGTCATTTACATCCCTGGAAAATTGTCACTCCCGACTGGAATGGCCTCGGGAGCCATCTGGCCACCGGGCAAGCCTCGCCTCCGAGGGCCGGGGAGCGATTTCCTGCCGGGGAGCTTTCCCGGGAATGCTGCTGGGCTCGCTAATTGCCTGGCACCTCCCCGTCTGTGCCCCCCGCGCCGTTGTCACCTCGCTGATGGTGGCAGTGCCACCCAGGCTGCTCCGCCCGGGAGGAGCTTCCCAGGGGTTGTAACCCCGCTGGAGCAGCCGCTCCCTCTTCCCAGCGATCCCGCGGGGCTGGAAATACGGAATTAATGGAGCAGTTGGGGTGCAAAGTCTGGGTTTAAGTGAGAGCTAAACCCTGGTCTAAAGCAGTCGGGACTGAAGTCTTTCCGAAGGGTCTGGGCTGCAATCTCCCAGGAATCGTTTTACCCTGGCTTCCCAGCCTTGGGGCTTGGCTTGCTGGAAGGATAAATGGATTTCCAGGCTTGGGAAAAACAGCCCTTCCCATACAACAGGAATGCAGAAGGTTTTGGTTGTCCCGAGGTGTTTAATCAAATTCCAAGCTCTTCCTTAATCATGGAATGGTTTGGTTTGGGAGATCATCCATCTCCCCTCCCCACCTTCCATAAATCCAGGTTGCTCCAAGCCCTGTCCAACCTGGAACAATTCCAGGGATGGGGCAGCCACAGCTTCTCTGGGAAAACTGTGCCACCCACTCCAGGAAGGATTTATTCCCAATATCCCATCTGATTTTCCTTTTTTTTTTTTTTTTTTTTTTTTTTTCTTTCCTGTTTGAACCATTGCTCCTTAATTTTTTTTTTTTTTTTTTTTTTTTTTCCCTGTTTGAACCATTACTCCTTATCCTATCATTCCAATTCCCGATGAAGGATCCCTCTCTGATCCTGGAGATCCTGGAAATTGTAGTGTAAGGGAGGAAAATTCCTCAGGGCAGGATGAGGATGGAGAGGAGCTTCCTCCTGTGCAGAGAGAGGGAAGAGATTGTGATGAACCTGAAATCCCAGGATTTTATAAGCTGCAAAAAAAACCCTCCAAGACAGTTGGATCCAGCCCTGCCAACCCCAGAATTCCTGAAGGAAAATCACCACCTGACACTGCAACAAAAGGAAAAACGGGAGCCATCCCCACCATCCCATTGATATTCCTGCCTTGCCCCGCTCCTCTTCCAAACCCAAAAAGAGGGAGCAGTGGCAGCGATCCCGAAATGCCAGATGCTCCCCGGGTGTCACTCAGAGATGTCCTTTTCCATAGTGGGATTCTCCCGGCCCCTTGACAGCTTGATTTAGGGCCGCCCTCGCCTGGGGGGTTGACATGACAACTGTGGGATGTGTCGTAAATATCCCAGGAGAGGCCTGGAGCTGTGGGGTGGGATTGTGCGGGGGGCATTGTCCGGCATGCGGTTGAGCCGGCGGCGGCGGTTTTGTTTGGGAAAGAAAGCGGGAAGGGTGAAAGGGAAGGGGAATAATAATGGGAAAAAAAAGAGGGAGCTCCATTGGGAGTCGATTTGGGCTTTGGTTGTGGGGCTTGTTGGACCACACGGCATCTCCCGGTGATCCCGAATCCCATTGATAGCAATTAGGCTGGAGAGGGACTTTTGACAAGGGCAGGGAGTGATGGGATAAGCGGGACTGGCTTCCCACTGCCACAGGGATGCTGGGGAGGGATCCCTCCCTGGCAGGCTGGGCAGGCACTGAGTTTTCCCAGAAAAGCTGTGGCTGTCGCATCCCTGGAAGTTTTAAATCCAGGTTGGAAGGGGCTTGGAGCAACCTGGGGTAGTGGGAGGTGTCCCTGGGAATGAAACTTAGATGAGATCAATTCCAGCCCAAACCATTCCAGAATTTTTTAACACCCAGTTTTCCAAAGACAACATTAAGTTTTACTGGAACAGCATAATTCCAGGATTCCCTGGACTTCACCATTCTGTGGTAAAACACAGCAATCCATGCTTGAAAATCACCTCAGCCCTGACACAATTCCAAGGCCTTTTCCCAGCTGGAATTTATAAAGCAGCACACACAGGTTGATTTTGGTTTCAAATTGAAATGAGACATTCCTGAAACAAAGGAAAACTTTCCTCTCCTCTCCCTCTTTTATTCCTGCTTTTATACCCAGCAAGACAAATGACAGGGAAAAGCTCCTTCCCACTTTTTTCCTTTTCTTTTTTTTTTTTTTTCCCTTTTGTAATTTGGAAAAAAAGAGCCCGACTTGAAAGGAAGATGAGCCCGAGCAGCAAGGGAACAAAACCCGTCAGTGGCTCCGTGGCCGGGGGATTTCCAAATCCTGGAATGCGCCAGGGTTGCGAGGGAACAACCTCTGTCATTCCCAAAGCTTCCCGAGGTGAAGGAGCTGAGGAAAAGGGGCAAAAATGGGGAATGATGGCAGTTAAATAAGGAATATTAAAGGGAAAAAGGAGCTTCAGGGTCATTCTCAGGAAAGCTGGACTGCCGTGGTCCCAGGAAGGGAGTGGATTTCCCATCCCAAGGAGAGCTTGGGTAGGCTTGGAGCAACCTGGGATAGCAGGAACTGCCCCAGGATGTGGTGGGGAAAACCTGGATGAGCTTTGGAGTCACCTCAGCACTCAGCTGCCTGCTGGATCCAGGAGAAATCCCATTCAGGACCTTTGGCATTAGCCAGGGCACATCCACGGCCTGGACTGGGATCAGGAATCATGAATGCACCCCCAGTCCTTCCATCCCTTCCCAGATCCAGGAGGAATGTCCAGATGAGTTTTGGTTGGTGTGTGTTGGTGTTTGTTCTTGTGGACAAGTGGGATAATGGGGAGGTTTCCAGGAGGAGCTGGAGCTCCAGGATTCATGGATGTGGCATTTCCATTCTCCCTTCAATATTAGTCCAGACTGGGATGTACTTTGTTAGGGAAGCCACAGGAAGAGAGAATTCCTTCCCAAAAATCTGTCTGGACCCACAGCCAGGTTGAGAGGAGGAATCTAATCCCATGGGAGAAGGGGATGGGATCATAGGGAATGCCTGGGACAATCCTTGTCATTCCCACCTCCATCATAGTCCCTGATGCCACGAATCCATTCACTATGGGAAGGCCGGGATGGCTCTGGGATTGTGTCACCTCTGCTCCCAGGAATCTCAGCCCTCCTTCTGGGAAGTTCAGCCCTTCTCCTGGGAATCTCATCCCTGCTGCAGCCCCTCCTGCAGCGCTGGGGGCTCCAGGCAGTGGAGCTCCAGGTGCTCCAAGAGCACTTCGGGAATTTCAGGACCCCCAAGGTAAATACAGGCCCCCCCCCCCCTTTTTTTTTTTTTTTTTTTTTTTGGGGGGGGGGAGAAGGATCCAGACTCACCAAACCAGTCTGGAGTTTTTCCCCTTTGAGGTTTGACTCCAGGGATTTAATCCCCGGGTGGGGGAAAAAAGGAGGATGAGGCAGGAGAGAAATGGAGAACGACAGAGGATGGGAAAAGGTGACTTTAATTGTCACCTGTGGGTCTCTCTGGAGGGGTCTTATCCCCACTTTTCCGTGGATAAACACCTCCTCTCCTTCCCTACTCCAATCCATAAATCCAAGATTTATCTGCAATTTGGGATTTGGGGCTCTGGCTCCCAAATTATCCCAGAAAAGCAGCCCCAAAAATCCAACTGCAACAACGCCGGGAAGCTCCAGTCTAAACCCAGATTCCCCCAATTTCATCCCGCTGGATCCTTCCTGCTTCACCGTGGCTGGAGCAACAAATCATTGGGATATTCCCAGAATGTCCAAAGGTTTGGGATACAGGTGGCAACATCTGCAGCTGCCCCGGGCAGGCGGGGAGAGGCCGCTGTGAATTATTTAACAGCGGTGCCATGACCTCCATTAACAATGGGAGATGCTTCCCGACCTGCGGGAAGCGCCCTGGGAAGCAGCTGGATCCAAATCAATCTACCGGGAGCCGGCCTTGAATTTATTATTGGAAGCGGGCTGGGAAGCAGCGAGAGACGCCGGGATTTTCCCGGGAATCCGTGGCTAAGCGAGGCTTGAAATCAGCTCGGAAATCACTGATTTTTCCGCGGTGTTTTTTGTTGTTTTGGTTTTTTTTAAAATTTTTCCCTCTCCAGCACTCCAAGGCTTTTCCAAGCGAAACTTCCTAATCCCCCGAAGTCGCCACTAGACTTCTTGCCTCCATGGCAACCCCAAAGCATTCATGCAAGTGATTGGCCTCCAATGAATTTTAGATAAGGCGGGCTGGCAGGGAATTGATGGGATTTTAATGCAGAAGGAAGCGCGGGGAGGGAGGGGCGGCGGGTTCATATTTGAATAAAGCAAACACGGCGCACAAAGGGCTGACAGCTGTAAATGACATTGTCAGCACCGAAATTATCAGCCAGTTTACAATCTGTTTGCTCGCCGTGAACAAACACCATGTGTGTGGCATCCCGGCGCTCCAAGGAATGGCAGGAATACTTCCCGCCTCCGCGCCGCCGGCGCTGGGGCTCCAAGGGAGCCGCTGCAAAAGGAAAATTGGCTTTTCCCCCCGCTTTTCTCCTTCTTTTTTTTTGCCTTTTAATTCATTTATTTTCCGGGCTTTTTCCCTCTCCTTTTTGCTCTGGTTTTTGCAGTTTTTTTGGAGCATTCCTGCCTCCACCATTCCCGGCTCCAGACGTCTCGTTTCCTAGGAAAGCTGCATCCCAACATCTCTGCGGTTCTTTTTCCCCTTCCATTCTTTGCTCAGCAGATCCCGGCCGTGATCCCCAGGAAGCTCAGCTTTTTTCCCGGGAATCTCAGCTTTGCTCCCGGGAAGCCCAGAGCACCCGGGAATCTCAGTGCTGCTCCCGGGAATCTCAGCCCGGGCTCCCGGGAATCTCAGCCCGGTATCTTCTGGGCCTTGGCTTCACCCCTCAGCTCAGCCGTGCCCCAAATGTCTGTAAGCAAGCACCCCAAAATTCCCAGTTTTCCTTTGGAATCAGGCTGGAAAAGTGGCGCCCCTTACCCTCTGAATTTGTGAGTTTTAAGGACAAAAAAAAAAAAAAATTAAAATAAAATCAATTTTTCTTTGGGATCAGGCTGGAAAAGCAGTGTCCTTCCTCCTCTGGATGTGTGAGTTTAAGGGACCAGATAAAACCCGTTTTTTCTTGGATAAAAGCTGGAAAAGCGGTGTTCCTTCGCCTCTGGGTGTGTGTGTAAGGGACCCAAAAATCCTGGTTTTCTTTGGATACAGGCTGGAAAAGCGATATCCTTTCCCTCCCTGGAATTGTGAGACAAAGGCACAAGTGCAACAAGTTGTGGGATCTCAGCCCACCTTGATCCATAAATCCCACGATAATTTGTGTTCCTTCTTTGATCCATAAATCCCACCATAATTTATGTTCCTCTGCCTCAGCTGCTGGACAGCTTCCCTTTTTTGAGGATTTTCAGGAAGATTCCCATTATTCCATGCATCTGTGCACCCTGGCAGAAATTCTTGCCCACAAGGTCCTTTATTCCTGGGAAATTCCTGGGAATGAGCCTCCCTGCAGCCCAACATTCATCCCAAACCTGGGAAACTGCCTTGTGCAGCTGGATTTATCCCATCCCATCCCATCCTGACCTTTCTATCCCAAACTTGGGAACCCACCTTGTCCTGCCAGTTTTATTCCATCCCAAAGCTGGGAATCCACCTTGCCCTGCTGCTTTTATCCCATGCCATCCCATCCCATCCCAAACTTTCAAGCTGGAAGAGGCCATCAATCAATTCCCCTTCTTTCATGCAAATACAAGGGGGAAAAATGGGAAAAAGCAGGATTTATTTGCTCAGCAGGGAAAATGACTGAGAGGTGAGCACGGCCTGCTCGGAGCAGATAAAGGCGCTGGAAAAACACCGGGAGCACCCGGAGCCGCCGTTCCGGGCAGCCGAGCATCCAAGGCCGGGGCGTTGGGATGCAAAGTTGATCCAATTATGGCTGAGGCTCGCTCCGTCGTGTCCCTCTTCCCATTTGAATCCAAATCACTGCTCCCTGCTCCCTGGCCTGGCAGTGGGAAGAGGGGGCCGAGCCCCCAAAGCTGTTTGATTTGGAGTCGGGAATGTTTGCCCAAGAGCGGGAATGCAAATGCGGTTCCCGCCGCCGGATAAATTTCCATATCAGCTCCAGCTCACATGGAGAGAGTAAACATTCTGTTTATCTCGAGTGTCACTTGATGATTCCCGGAGAATATCAACCTGACCTTGTGCAGACATTGGAAAAGCGGGAATGAAATATGGAGGTGGCCACATACAATTGACTCCGGCAGGAGGCGTTGGAAAAGCCGGCGTAATTCAGGGAGAGGGGTGAGACAGCGGGGTCGCCACGGGAAAATTGGGATAAAATTGGCCCCGAGGAACGGCTCCACCCTTTGGAGTCAGCTCCCTAAATCACAGCTCTGGGTTGCGGGGAGATGCCAAACTCCGGGTGGGAAGGGCAAATTTAAGTGGGAAAATGACGTTTGAGCACTACACAACACTTGGATTTTGGGGGACGTTTTGAACGACTGGGTGGAGTTTTTTCCCTTTCCTGAAGTTTATTCCTGCTCTTTCCAGGCTGACACCTGGAAATAATGGAATTAGGGGTTGTACAGGGAATTTCTACACTGCTGCTTCCATGGGGTTTGGGATTTTGGGGGAGGAATATGGAGCTTAAGTAGGGAAAAATGTCATGGTTAATGGGGGAAGTCAGTGGTTAATGAAGGGAAATTCAATGGATAATGGGGGAAAATTCAATGGATAAACAATGGGAGGAAAGGTCAGTGGATATTGGATGAAAATTCAATGGATATCGGAGGGAAATTCACTGGTTAATGGGAGAAATTCAGTGGATAATGAGGGGAAATTCAATGGATATTGGGGGAAAATTCAGTTGTTAAAGGGGGAAACTTCAATGGATAATGGGGGAAAATTCAGTGATTAATGGGGAAAATTCAGTGGATAATAGAGGATAATTCAATGGATAATGGAGGAAAATGGAATGGATAATAGGGACAGCTTAATGGGGATTAATGAGGGGAAATGGAATGGATAATGGGGAAAACTTTGTTACTGAGGGAAAATGGAATGGATAATGGGAATTCTTCCCCTGCCCACAAATCTTTCCAGGCTTTCTCAACTAGACCAAGTATTTTTATTCCCTGCTCCATTCAAAGGGAAAAGAAGTGTGGAAAAGAAGGAAGATTTTTTCCTGATGTTACTTTAAGGAATGATTTTGGGTCTTTAACAAGGAAAGGAGCCATGACTTCCCAAATAAATAAGGAATGATGCGATCTGAAATCCCAAAGCACAAGGAAGCCAAACCTATTTTCCCAGGTAACAAAATCCATAGGAAATCACAATGGTCCCTGAAAATCCGAGTTTCCTGCATGGCACGGGATCGACAGGACATGAGCAGGGGGATTCAGGGTGGGTGCCCACCCTGGATACGGGAAAAGCTGGAAGGATCCCAGGGACAATTACCAGTGCTGATCCAATGGGTTCAGCACAGACAAAGGCTGGAAAGGGAACAAAAGGCGGAGGAAAAGAAAGGAATTCACAGCACCTATTTGGGATCAATTCCTGCCTTATCCACATCCCAAACCTGTCAGGGAATGTTTTGCCATCACAATTTTCCAGGATTTAGGATCCTTCATTAATCTGTAAGCATTGATTATTGAGGGAATGCTGCATATCCCAAAATCCTGGTGGGGATGGTTCCAATCCAGAAGCAGGGTACCAGAGCAGGGATGAGTTTGGGAAGAGAGACCAAAAATAGCCTGTTCCAAAAAAAAAAAAAAGAAAAACAAATTCCAAGAAAAAAATACACCAAAGTGGATTTAAAAAAGGCTCCTGCCCCATCCTTGATTTGTTCCCATATTTTCATATTTTCCAGGGAATATTTGCACTTCTAAAAGGCAGAACAAGGCTTTGGGTTGATCCTGGGAATTTCCTTCTGCTTCTTTGTCCCAGGGCAGTCAAGGAAAAGGGGAACTTTTCCTGGTGGGAAGGGAGGGATAAATCCTCCCTCACTGAGGGAATCATTCTGCTGGATGGAAAATTTCCCATTTTATTTATTGGGATACAGTGTTTGTATTTAAAGTTCCAGAGAAGAATAAAAAATTTCCTGAGAGAAACACCAGAATTCCCAACTCCTCTGGCTGACACATTTTCCTGACTTTTGAATCCTGAAGGAGATAATTCCATTATGGTTTCTCTGGATTTTTGGAAATCGGGGAGTTCCAGATGACAAAATTCCCATCAGCTGGGGTGGGAATGGTCCTTATGGACCAACAGCACTGAGGATGCTCCAAACCTTCTTTAATCTTCTTGTTCCCAGATGGTTTTCCAAGGAAAACCTTGGCTCTGTAGAGGCCACCCTGGAGCAACCTCTGTGTCATTCCACCTGGGAACTGAATTCCCAGTTCTTCCCTTGGCTCTGGAGCTGGCAGAATCCCACCAATCCTGCCAGTCTCTCAAAGCCAGGCCTGGTTCTGGAATGCCGCACGGGAATGTCCCATCTCACCATCCCATACCTGGAGAAAGGAGGAATGTGGCCACTCTGGGCTGGCAGCATTGGAAGCGCTGACCTTTTCCCTCATGGAATCTGTGCAGTTGCTGGCACCACCTCAATTCCTGCTCCATAATGAAGGAATTTTCCTCTTTTTCAGGGAATTCTGATCGAGCCAGCCAGAATCCAGCGCAGGAGGATGGTGCCATCTAAAGGAACCAGAGCACACGGAGAGCAGCATCCTTGGATTCATTCCCTCTGCTTCCCAAGGGAATTTCCGAAGGGTGTGGGACCGTCTCACACTTAGGGATAATGAGGGCCCTCATTTACATGGAATTTGCTTATTCCTGACAAAGCTGACATCCAGAGATATTTCCTACCTGGCTCCTTTTCTCCACTGTGGAAAATCCAAAGTAATGTTGGATGTCTGGGATCCCCAATCCAAGGAAAACAGGACCATCACCCAAAGCCAAACTGTGTGATCCCACAGGAATTAGGAACGGGTTTGGAAATGCCATATCCAAAGTAGGCAAGCTCCATCCTGCCCCAGGAGCTGCACTGGAGCATTCAGAATAATCCCTGGGAACCAGAATTGTAAACTCCAGCACTGAATTCCAAAAAATCCTCTCGGCATACGCAGCCAGCAAACCCAAACCGATCCCAGCATTCTGATTCCACCTTTTTTTTTGGACTGACCGCATGATATAAAAGGAACAGTCAGGATTTATGGAGTTGTCATAAAGTTCTGGCAAGGTGGGACTTCCCACCAAATTCCTGGTGCATCCTTTGAGCAATTAAGGAATTTTCCCCAGCTTTTCCCTTTTCCAACCTCTCTTCCCAGGTTGCTGAACTCCAAAGGGATCAGACCACCTGGGATGAGGACATCACGTCCGTGTCATTAATCACCGCCGTTACCTTTCCACCCGGAGCGTTCCCTTTGTCGGAGCCTTGCCTGGAAATCCTGGAAAAACAAAGGGACACCACCCCGCAGGGCTGAGTCAACACCGCATTCACCTCCTTAATCCACAGCCCAGGCTTAGCTAAGCCCAGCTCTAAACCTCCGCAGAAAGCTCCAAAGCGGGAGCCAGCCTTTCCTGCTGCGGATAAATGGGATGATGACAGAATCCATTGAAAACGTTTTCCTGGGAGTCCCAAAGCCACAGCTCCACATTCCCGTCTCTGGTGGCATTGGGAAGACATGCTGGGACGTGTTGTCCCATGAAGGTTTTCTTGGGAGTCCCAAAACCACGGCCGCGCATTCCGATCTCCGGCGGCAGCGGGAAGACGTGCCGGGACACGTTGTCCCATTAAAGTTTGGCTGTGGAGCAACAGGAGATGAAAGACCTGGAATCCATTGTTGTCAACCATCCAAAGCACACAGGACACGGATCGGGAAAACAGGTCCCGACAGGATAATCCTATTTTTAGGCAGTTCCTGGAGGAGAGTGATGTGGAATCAAGAGCCAGAGGGTCTGGAGTCCTCAGGGATGCATCCATCCATCCGAGAAACTTGCGCCAGTCTCCTTGGGAACGGGATTCCCTGTTTGCCATATCTGGCACTTCTTAGGCTCCATTGGATCCTCCATTAAATCCTGGAATGGTTTGGATTAGAAGGGACTTAAAGATCATCCCATTCCAAACTCCCTTGCCATGGATGCCTTCCACTATCTCAGGTTGCTCCAAATCCCATCTAACCCGGCCTTGGACACTTCCAGGGATGGACCAGCCACAGCTTCTCTGAGAATTCCATTCCAAGACATCCCTATCTTTGCAGGGAAGAATTCCTTCCGTAATTCCAATCCTGAGGCTTCTAGCTCCAATCCAATCCTCCAGCCAGCCAGGTGCTCAGTTCTCCCGAATGCCGGAGCCTCCACTGCAGCATTCCCAGCATTTTTGCCTGGAAGTGTCATTTGGGGATCCTCAGCGTAGTCCCACCTACCCGAGCCTATTTGCAAAGTAAATTTACTCGGGATTTCCGATCCCTTGGAAAGTTTTTCCTCCTCTATTGATTTAAAATTACTGGAGTTGACATTAGGAACAGCTCAAACAATTAAAGGGAGAAGATAAATAACTGCATCCAGGTTCATTTTCCAAAATGCAAACACACGGCTCTCCTTACTCCATGATCCTGCAATGAAGTGCTGTGGAATTGGCCGACGTATTTCCGATGGATAAAATGGGATTTTAGCCAAAAAAAGTCTTGATTTTCTCCCATAAAATCCTCATTTTCACCCCAAAAAATCTTGATTTTCCCTTCTTGTGTAAGCAATTCCAGTTTTTGAGGGACACCTTCCTGCTGGAATTCCAAGAGTTGGAATTTGGTTGGAAAAGGACACGATCCATGCCGTGCTTCCCATCACCTAACGTCCCTCCAGGGAACGTGCTCATTCTCCAGGATGCAATTATAAAAATTGGCTTTGCAATAATCCCGTTAGGATTTAAAAAAAAGGGAATAACAGCAGGATTATGTTGTCAAGTGGTAGCAGAGGGCTTGGGAAGAGTGAGTTTGGGAATATCCAAGGCATATCCTGAAGAAAGAACAGGTAAAATTAATTGTAAGTTGATGATGATGATGCCGATTAATTTCATGGGGAAACAGGAAAGAGGATCATGGAACAATAATAACTAATAATGCCCATCTTGGAAAAGGCCGGTGGGAAAATTAGGATTTTGGGAAGCAGGACATGGAGCCAGGATCCCCTGGAAGTGGGACAAAGCCAAGGAGAGCTGGTCGTGTGCCGCAGATCCCAGTGCTAAAAGCCAGGAGCACTTGGAATTAATTGGGGTGTAAGTTACAGATGAATCCCATCCTCAGGAACTGCAGGCCAGGCGCACAAAGGTCCGCAGGTTCTTAGGGATAATCCCATAAAACCTCATCCTGCGGCTCTTTGAAGGCGCCAAGAGGAGAGCAGCATCTCCCAGCAGGCTGAACATTCCAAAGGGAACTCCGGCCTTATCCCATTCCTCCATCAGCTCCCTGAGACGGATCCAAAACCAGAGGAACTCAATGGAATCCGATGGATGCCGCTGCATTCCTCATAATTCACCGCCCGGAATCCCAGTATCCAGGTGGAAACCTTGCCCAGGGACTGCGAAGCAGAGTGGGAAAACTGCAGGGAAATGATTGTTGTTGTTGTTGTTATTATTGTTATTGTTGTTGTTACAGACAGAAAATATCATTAATAATATTTAAGAATTATAATGTTAATATTATTGTTAATACAAAACTATTATATCATTATTATAATCTCATTATTATTATTATTATTATTATTGCTTGAATTATATTAATATTTTATTGGTATTCCTATTTTAATTATATTCATATTATCAACATTTTTCTTTCAATTTTTTTTCTTGCCTGCAGCCCTGGGCTGAAAAGAGACAGGGAAACATTAATTAATTAACTAACTAATTATATTTATTTACTTGTTTATTTGTTGGCCTGCAGCCTGAAACGTTATTATTGTCATTATTGTCATTATAATCTATTTTGGCTTATTAGTACTGTTACTATTACTATTACTATTACTATTACTTTATTAATAATCACCATAATTATTATAATTATATTGTTGTTTTAATGCTATTAATATTTAATTTCTATTGCTATTTTATTGATACTCATATTATTAATGACATTTGTATTATCAACATTATTAAATCAATTTTTTCTGCTTGCAACGTGGGCTGAAAAGTCACAGTGAAACATATTAATTAATTAATTAATTAATCAAGTAATTGTATTTATTTATCTCTCCGCCTGCAACCTGAAACATAATTGTTATTATCATTACTGTTCTTCTTATTATAGCCATATTTTTATTAATAATCATTCTTATTACTTATAATAATTAGAATTCTGTTAATTATTACTACTATGACAGTCTCTTAATAATCACCATAATTATTATAATTATATTGTTGTTTTATTGCTATTAATATTTAATTTCTATTTCTATTTTATTGATACTCATATTATTAATGACATTTGTATTATCAACATTATTAAATCAATTTTTTCTGCTTGCAACGTGGGCTGAAAAGTCACAGTGAAACATATTAATTAATTAATTAATTAATCAATTAATTGTATTTATTTATCTCTCTGCCTGCAACCTGAAACATCATTGTTATTACCATTACTGTTCTTCTTATTGTAACTATTTTTAAAATTAAAAATAATTTTTATTACTAATAATAATTATCATTCTGTTAATTATTATTACAATTACAGTCTCTTTTTTTTTTTGCTTGCAACCTGAGCTGAAACATTGCGGGAAAACGTTTGATGATGATGGTGGTGATAATAATAATAACAACAACAACAACAACAACAATAATAATAATAATAATAATAATAATAATAATAATAATAATAATAATAATAATAAGTTTTTTTTTTTTTTTTTTTTGCTTTAAACCTGAGCTGAAATATTGCAGGAAAAAGTATGATGATGATGACGATTATGATGACGATGATGATGATGATGATGATGATGATGATAATAATAATGATAATAATAATAATAATAATTTGTTTTATTACTATTATTGCTGTTATTGTTATTATTACTATTATGAAAGGAAAGGGAAAGGGAAAACAACAACAACAACAACAACAATAATAATAATAATAATAATAATAATAATAATAATAATAATAATAATAATAATAATAATAATAATTTGTTTTTATTACCATTATTGCTGTTATTGTTATTGTTACTATTATGAAAGGGAAAGGGAAAAGGAAAGGGAAAGGGAAAGGGAAAGGGAAAGGGAAAGGGAAGGGTGGAATGCCCGTTGGAATTGTGCCTTCAGGCAAAGCTTGGTGTGCCTGGGAATCCCCTGGGCCGGGATGCACTCCCATGGTCCGGGAATTGGAATTGTCCCCCTCCCCAGGGGGACCGGCTCTGCCTTTCCCAGCCTCCAACCAGGAGAACCATGGGGGGCATCCCAGGAAAACCTCGGCACAGGTGGGATGGGAGCTCCCAAATTCCCCGGACGCAGGCAGGATTCACCCCAGAGCTCCCGCCAGGAGCGGCTCATTCCGCCAGGAATGCTCCCACCCCCTCCAGACGAGAGTGGAGCGGGGTCCTCACCTTTCCCTGTCCTTTCAGTTTCCCGGGACAAGGCAGGAATCTCTCCGGCCAAGTGCTCTCCGTGTTTGCTGAGCCATTATCCCCTCCCGGCTCCCGAGGAGTTTCCAGGGAATCCAATCACAGCATTCCAGAGGAGGCTTTCAGCCTCTCCTCTGGGCAAACACGGCCATCCCAGTCCACTCCAGGATTTCTCCTTTTTGCTGGAGTTCAATATTTGTGGAGCTTCTTGGAAAAACATTGGGAACACCAGGCACATGGCTGGGCTTGAACAGGGAAAGCCTTGGAAAAGGGTGGGTGGTGGGGAAGGGATTCCCTCATCCCAGTGGGATTGGTCATGGAAAAGGCAAATCCAATGGAAACCATTCTCCTTGGAGCTGACTCAGTGATCCTTATGGATCCCTTCCAGTTTGAAATATCCTGTGAAATCCTGGAATGGTTTGGGTTGGAAGGACCTTAAATCCCCTCTCATTCCAATCCTCTTCCACAGACAGGGACACTTCATTAGTCCAGGTTGCTCCAAGCCCCACCCAATGATGATCCAACGGTTCTAGAATTCCTGGCACATCCTTGGGAAATGGAACCTTCTCCATGATCAGACTTGGCTGACTCCAAACCAGCCAGATTTCCTGGGGGACTCCATTAAGGAATAACCAGATGCCAAAAGATCCCCTTGGAAATCTCTTGGACACCTCCAAAACTCTGAGCCCAGCGAGGGGCTGGAGTGGGAGAGGGTTTGGAAGGGAATCCTGGAATTCCAGGCAGATTTCATGCAATGCACATTATCCACCAGCACATTCCCTCTTGGCTCCATCCCCAGAGAATCCCAGGAAAGAAGAACCTCTGGAGACTGAGGGATATTGTGGCAAGAGCCCCCATCCTAAATAAAACCAGGCTGTGTTAGAATTCCTGCCTTATTCCCAGACAATTTTGAATCAGGGCTATTTGAATCCAATTGTGATTATTCCCTCTTGGAATTCCAGATCTTGGGAATGGGAGCCTTTTGTTCCTGCAGACAATTCCAGAGGATCTGGCTGGATTCTGGAGACAACCTGTCAGAAACCAGGCTGCACATTCCTATCAAATCCATGGATTAAGAAGAGGGCATCAGCCCTGTTTTCCAAAGGGAGTTACAGCCCTGGGTATCATGATCCCAGTGCCATGAATTCCCTGGAATGGTGTCAGTGGAGTTGGATCCAGTGGCAGCACTGTCTCCTGGGAAAAGTGGCTTGGAATAATCCAAAGAAATAATTGCTACGCCCAAAGGTGGCTATTTCAACTATGAAAAACCTCTTTGGGATTGGGAATTTTTTCCTGAGTCAGGGAATGACGGGAGGTGCAACCCAACTATTCAGGAAAACAGCAAATCCTTGGAATTGTAATAGTGGCTGCAGCAGGTGGGAAGGAATTTTTTCTCTTGGCTTGGCTACAGCCAAGAATGAAGTTCCAAAAGAAGGGATGGACAAAGGCAGCTGGAATTCTGTCTCTGAAATCATGGAATGCTGCTGAACAGATGGGGATCACTGCTACTTCCTTAGAATTCAATATTCCATATTCCTCTTAACAGAAGTGATAAAAAAGAGGGATTTGGGGTCTTTCTTTATGGAAGGTCCTGGTCACTATTCCCAACCTTTTCTCTTTGCTCCCCTTTCCCTGTGCCCAAGGATTGACATTTAGGGATGATCCATAAATTTGGGAACCCCTGGAGCAGCAGAGGAATTCCTGGAGAGTGACAGGGTGGGAATTAGGGATTGCTGCTCCTCTTGTCCCTCTTTTCCCTTCCCAGTGGGGAAAATTGGAGCAGATTTTAAGGTGTGGTTTAGCAAAATATTGGAATATTTCCCATTCCCACTCAGCAATTTCCAGGATTTCTGTGGATTTCCTTATCTCTCCATGGATTTTATTTGTTTAGAGTGATGAGTTGTGCACTAAATTAACTCTTAATTTGTAAATAATTAACTATTAATGACCAAGTTATAAATAAAGGGAAAACTCATGGATGTTCCTTGCTGAATATTTTCCCGGTTGGAAAATTCTTGGAAAGGGAAGAAATCCCAGCCCGGCCTTAAACAAATCGCGTTTGTCTCCCCCTTTTTAAATTGATTTAATGTTTCTTTTGATCCAGCGAGGTCTTTTCCTCAGCCTTCCTTAAATTCCAACCCTTTTCCAGCCCATGTCCCGAGTATCCAAAGGTTTGCCGGATGCTCCCTCCAGTGGGCAAAAGCTCGCAGAGCAGGAATGCTCCGATTTTCCAGAAGAGCCGGGAGCATTTTGGGATTGACTTCCAAAGGTGCTTTTCCACGTGAAAAATCCACTTTTTTAGGATCTCTCATCCATCCATTCCCATGGAAGTGTGGCTGACCCATCCCTGGAATGTCCAAGGCCAGATTGAATGGCTTTGGAGCAATCTGGGATTGCTCCAAGGGGAAGGTGTTGGTATTGGAATAAGATTCCCTTTAAGATCCTTTCCTACCCAATCCATCTTGGGATTCTGTCCCTCCAAATAGGAATTTCACTTCCTAAAGAATCCACCCAAAACTAATTCTTCCTTGCAGAGCCGATATTCCACTAAAAACCCTGGATTTGCCACCTTGGAATGGCCACAACTCCCGTTGCTCCTCATAAATTCCAACCCCGGCGGCTGCCAAGTGGGAATGTTTGGTTAATGAACAATGGGCAAGGCATTGTTTGGGATTTGGGAAGCGGAGCGGGAAGAATGGCCACGGTCAGCAGCATTCCAGGATTCCGGAGGAACACCGGGAGAGCACCGTGACCCATCCAAAGGCAGCTTTCCCATTAAAGTGCGAAATGTGCTCGGAATGCTCTCCGGATTTGGGATTTATGGAGCACTCCGGGCTTGGAATTGGCCATGCAGGGGGTCACGGTGCCTGAGGAGGTTGGATCTATCCCAAATCTGTGGATGCTGGGAATGAGGGGCATTTCTTGGGCACGCCGAGCCCGAGGTGTGCGTGGGGAATGTCATCCATGTGTTTTTATCTCCAGCAATTTATCCCATCTCCCTCCAACCCTCAGCATTCCTCGTTTCCCCTAAAAGGCCCATTTTCCCCAGCTTGGAGCGCCTCGGGAAGGCTCTTTTTCCGGGAATGCCGTGTCCATGTGCGGGATGGCTGCGCCAGACGGGTTTAATTTGGGATCACGGCCTCTGTCATTCCTGCTGGCATCGCCTTCCCGGGAACAATGGAGCTCCCTCTGCTCCAACAAGCACCTCCAGCAGGAGCGCAATCCAAGCTTTTCCCCGATCCATCCCCCCCCCGCCCCTTCCCGAGAAAACGCCGTTTTCCCATTAAGCCTGCAAGCAATTATCTGGGATTAGCAGCAGATCAAAAGGGATTACTTCCAGGATTGTTTTCCAAGCCCTCGTGGAAGGCGGGATGCTGATACCGAGCGTGCCGGGATGCGGGGGGTGGGGTGGGATATGGGGGGGTGGGGGTGCTCGCGCGCCGGGATCGATCCCGCTGGATCCAAGGATTTCCAGCAGGCTCTGTCCCGATTTTTGTCCGCTTCCAGGGTAATTTTGGGGCTGGCATCGCTCTTGTTCCAAGCATTCCAGTGGGAAAACACTGCCCTGACTGCCTCGGTTTCCCCATTTTATGAGGGGATGGAATCCCCTAGGAAAACCCTTTGGGAACATCCACCACCGAGTCCTTAAAAAACGAGTGTTGCCCCTCGGGAGTTTCCTTAAGGAGCAGGAGAAGAGAGAATCTTTGGAGAGGGAAGCAGCCAGAGGCGCTCCCAACATCCCCATTTCTCCATCCCGGTGTCCCAAAACAATTCCTGAAACAACAACTCGGGAAATTGTCAAAAAAAAAAAAAAAACCCTGGATGTGAGGAGATCCCGAGGGTGATTCCCATGATCCCACACCCCACTCGGCACTGATCCCACTTTGCCCCTCGGGAGTTTCCTTAAGGAGCAGGAGAAGAGAGAATCTTTGGAGAGGGAAGCAGCCAGAGGCGCTCCCAACATCCCCATTTCTCCATCCCGGTGTCCCAAAACAATTCCTGAAGCAACAACTCGGGAAATTGTCAAAAAAACCCCTGGATGTGAGGAGATCCCGAGGGTGATTCCCATGATCCCACACCCCACTCGGCACTGATCCCACTCCCTTCTCCGGCAGGATTTAGTGGGATAGGAATTGTCGTTAAAGCAGGAACATCCCGGTGCCTGCGGAACTCCATGGATTTGAGCTCCAAAGACTCTGTGAAGGGTGGGAATAATCTGGATGCGGTGGGATAAGGAGGCAGCTCCACTCCGATTATTCGGGCAGGCAAGGGAATGGAGCTCGGAAAGGGGCTGGAATACCAAAAGTGAGCTGGGAAAGGGGCTCAGACTGGAGAAAAGGAGACTCCAGAGGGACATTCCCAGTTCCCACAACTCCCTGCCAGGAGGGAGCAGCCAGGTGGGATCGGGATCTGCTTCCAAGGAATAAGGGATGGGATGAGAGGGAACGGCCTCAAACTGGGCCAGGATTGGACATCAGGAGGAATTTCCTCACGGAAAGGGAGGCCCGGCATTGGAATGGGATGGATCCCTGTCCCTCGAGGTGTCCAGGGAATGCCTGGATGTGGCACTCAGAGCTCTGGTGGGGATCGGGACACGATCCTGAAATGTTCTCCCAGATAATTCTGTGATTTCCTTCCCTTGTCACCCCTAATATTTCTCCCTACCTCATTCCCTATCCCCCACAACTGACGATCCCTAATTTTCCTGTTCTCCCCCCAAACCATCCCTTCCTTGGCCAGGTATCCAAAGGCGGGATTTTCCTTTGGAAAAAGCAATTTCCATAAACGCCGTCGCCGCTAATGGCTCCTGATCGCATCTAATTCCCACAGCAAATTCCCGTTAATCCAGTTTGTCTGGGCTGCGCTACCTGAGGGAAATAATATCCATCCTGCCATCCCCTTTTCCCGCTTGTTTGCCAGGACTTCTCCAATATATTTTAATCCCACCATTTATCTTTGTCAACGGAGAACAAGGAATCATTTGAGGGAGAGCAAACGGAGGAGCGGGAGCTTGGAATTATTAACCAGTGGAAAGCAGGTGTTCCTCAATCCCGCCTTGATATCCTGGCAAAAACTTGGATCATTCTCCTGCTGCATCCTTGTGCCGGCAACAGGAGTGGAGGGAAATTCCAGGGGCTTGGATTTAACCACGGCAGGGACGAGGTGGGAATTATCCACGGCTTTGTTTACAGTGGAATATTATTTTGGCTCATTTTGTTCCCAGCATTTTTGGGGGGAGAGGTGCGTGATGCATGGGATACTTTTTGGAGTGATGGATCCTGTCTGGATCCACGCAGTTTCCAGCCAGGATCCACCCAATTTCCAACCATAATCCAGGGAATGAACAGCTCCCCTCTTTCCTTCTCTGTATTCCCACTGCTCCTCCTGATCCTGCCGGGAAGCAAAGCCCATTCCCGGTGTTTTGGGGGCAAATTGGAATTGAAACCCCTCCCTGGAATATCCCTGATCAACTTTCAGCCCCTTCCCTGTATTCCCACCGCTCCTCATTCCTGTATTTGGGAGCTTTGCCTGGTTTTTCCCCAGTCCCGCTGTTTTCCCTGGCACCGAGTTTCCCGATGCCTTTGGAGACGCATTCCTGCACTTTTTGGGAAGAGCCATCAGCAGCCACCTCTAATTGGGGCTCCTGAGCCGCTCCTGCTTTTTTTAAGGAGTTTTTTTTTTTAAGCCTGGCTTAAATGGGGCTTTAAATGGGGCGTCCTAATGAGCCTCATTACAGCAGATCCCGGGATTTAATTATCCCGGGAAGGGAAATTCCCCGCGGCCGCAGCCACCCCCGTGTCACCCCTCGTGTCACCCGCGCCCCATAAAGCATTGGAATGAGGCGAATTCCACTCAGGAATTCGCTTTCCCTCAGCGCTGTCACCGGGAGCGCAGGGTGCCGGGAGTTATGGGGTGCTGGGGACACGCGTCCCTGTCCCAAATAAATCCAGGAAAATCCCGGGATTTTAATAAAGGCTGCTTTATGGAGCGGCAGAATCCAGCGGCGCCTTGGAGTAACCGAGTGCCGCTGCCTTGGGATCAGGAGGAGTCTCCCGAAAAAACCCCAGCGTTCACCACTCTGCTCCTTTCCATGTTATTCCCATCCAAAAATCATGGAAACGGTGCCTGTCGTGCTCAGAACCAACTGAATTCCAGGCTCCTAAAAACAAAGGGAAGCGATTCCCAAAGGAATATTCTTTCCCAAATATTTATTCTCATTTTTGGTCTTTGCTTCCAGCTGTTTTCTCCCACATCCCGGGAGTTCAGGGAGGGCGGGAAGGGAATCCAGGGGAGGGGACAGGGATGGGCGGCACGAGGGGCATTCCAAGCTCTCCGGAAAGCCGGGAGATGCTCGGATTCCCGAGCTCATCCCGAGCCCAGACTCAGTGGGAAATTGGGAATTAGGAGGAGGAAGCGAGATAGAGGGAGGCCATGGATCGGGATCTGCTCCTTCGGCGGCTTGGGGTGATGGTTTTTTGGGAATCCCAACATCTGGGAAGAGCAAACTCATCCATAATTCCCTCTGGAAGTGTTCTCTCCCTAAAAGTCACTAGATGGCGGCCTAAGGCATCCTTTGCCTTTGGAAAAGCGGTGGAAGTTGGGAATGCCGCAGCTGCCTCCCCCCATCCCCAGCCTTCCCCCGTTTCTTGAAATCCCGAAATTCGGACAGACCGACGGCTCAGGGGGCAGGGCGCCTCTGGATCTGCTTCATCCCAGGATTTGTGCCCGGGAATAAAGGGGGACAGCGGGCACAAATCCCAGGAATGATGAGGTTTCCAAGAGAAAAACGCTGGCTGAGGGTGGGAAATGAACTGGTCCTGTTGGTGACGTAAAAAAATCCTGGAATTCCTGGATTTGGGCTAGGTTGTGGAATTCTGTGGCCACTTTATTGGGAGTTCATGGTTTTGCTTTTATTCTTTGCCCGTTTTTGTGGGTTCTTTCCCTGGGCTTTTTTGTGGAATTCTCTGAAAATATAAATTTTTTTTTAGTTCATTGTTTTTTGGGGTTTTTTTAAAGAGGATTTTTTTTTTCCAGAGGGAAGGGTGTTTCCCAGGAACACGGAATTCCTTACAGGTTTGCATCCCATCAAACAGCCAGGATTGGAAGGGAGGATTTTTCTCCCAACTTTTTCCATTGTTTGCAGGGATTTTGTGGAAGTTTGATTCCCTCCAGATGTTCCCAGTGTCTTTGTGGATGTCAGGCAGGATCTCCCCGCTCCCTGGAAGGGGATTTGGGAAGGGCAGCTCCTTCTAGGCCTGGAAAATCCATTCCCTGAGGAGAATATTCCTTGTAGGGCTGGAATATCCATTCCCCAAGGAGAATATTCTTTCCCAGCTTGGAATATCCATTCCCTGAGGAGAATATTCCCTCTAGGCCTGGAATATCCTTTCCCTGAAGAAAACATTCTTTCCCAGCCCGGAACAGTTTTTTCCCTATGGAATTTCAGGTGATTCCAAAACTACCTTTGGTTACCCAGCTCATAAATCCCAGGATAATGAACTCCACACTCCCAAATCCATCGGGAAGTGCGCTCCCAATCCTATTCCTGGCACAATCCCATAAAGTTCTGTCCTATCCGTGACCAAAGAGAGACTAGAAATGAAAAAAAAATCCTCCCAAAAAGCCCAGGATGTGCCAGAACTTTTCCTTTTTATTAAAATCCAGAGTGCGGCTGATGAGGGACCCACCTGGATTTGATTTCTTGCAATAAAAATTCCAATAATTCCCCCCAAAACAATTCCCGAGCACTGGTTCCAATCTCCCGACCCTCAAGATGGATTTTAAAGGCTCTTGTAAAAGGAGGAATATTCCAATAATATCGGTGCACAATTCCAAGATCATCTTTGCCTTTATTGGAAGGAAAAGGGGAATGTGCAGAGACTTTTATTTCTATTTTCCCATTCTTTTTTCCCTTAGGATCTAGCAGGTCCAGAAAAAAGATTTCCTTAGGAGAAGGAAAAAGAGAGAGGGATCCCTGGGCTTGGAATCACCGAGGGAGAGGAATCCCAAGGTTTGGAATCACTGGGAAGATGGGCAGGGAGAGGGGGGGAAAAAAAAAAGGAAAATCAGGAAATTGTTGGAATTTTAAGGATTTTCCCTCATAAGTCCTTAAAAAGTCAGGAGAAGAAAATATTTATGTGACAAAATAATTTCTATGGGATTTGATTTAGAATTGCTTTAAAATATGGAAAAAATGGAAAAAGAAAAGGAAAATTAATTAAAAATAATGAATCAGGGATTTAATATTGAAATTCCTTTAAAACTTGGAGAAATGCAATAAAATAAAGAAATATTAATTAAAAATAAATAATTCATAAGGAATTTTATTTTAAAGGATATTGATGATTTTAAACTAGAATAAATTAAAATTAAATTAACTTTTAATCCAATTTGAAACAATTTAAAATTAAATTCAAATGAAATATAAATTGAAAGGAAATAATTTCAATTAAAATACAATTAAATTGAATTGACATTAAATTGAAATTAAATTTGAAATTAATTTTCAAGAAATTCCATTAAATCTAGATTAAAATAAAAATAAATTTAAATTACATTTAAGTATATTTTTAAAATTTAATCCCATTTCATTGCATTTGAATATTAATGAAAGATATTTTATTAGAATATTGGATATTTATTATTTTATAATGTAGATAAAATAATGGATAATTTATATCATAGTTAATTTATTTAATTAATTTAATATATTGAATTAAATTTATTAAATCGATTAATTATTTCAACTGGTCAGAGAAATAAGCCCCAATTTAATTTAGATCAAGAGCCATATTAATAATTTATTCCTAATTTTTAAATTAATTCCTATTTTTTCCACATTATTAAAATTTGCATCCAGGTAGGAACTAAAATTCCCTTTCTGGGACTGTTGGGACCAATCCCAGTGGGAATTCTAGAGCTCTCAATTGTTAATAACTATTTATTAATTTTTAATACTTAATTTATTATTTTTTGATCATTTTATATGTTGAAGATTTTTTTAAAAATAATTTTAGGGTCTGGAATTGCTCCTTTCATTTCCATGGAATCTCATTCTCCCTAGGGAATGAGGAAAGCTGGAATTTCCTCCAAAACTGGAAATTTCCTGGTGACAGTTGAAACCAATTATAAATCTCCTGGATTTGGGGAAATTGGGATTGATTTTATCTTAGCCTTGAAGGAACGGGAAATCTGATGGGGAAAGAAATGGAGAGAAAGGTTTTTGTGGGATTTGCATGAAATAACAGCTGGCAAATCCAAGTTAAGGGCTTCCAGAGCTTCCCATTCCTGCAATTCCCCAACCACCAGCTGGGAATGCCTTGGGATTTGTGTTATCCCTCAGGACAACCCCAAAATTCCAATGTCACCTGGTGCTTCCACACTATTCCCAGCTAAAACTCAGTCTTTCCAGGAATTCTTAATTCAGAAGAGATTTTCACCTTTTTCCCTCCTTACTGCTTTCCCCACCTTTTTCCTCCTCTGTTTTCCCATACTCCTGTCTCTGTTCCATGCCGAGGAAGCAGAGGGCCAGAAAATCCTCCTGGATTGGGATTTTCCCTATGACAGCCTCACATCTGGCTTCAAATCCCCGGGAATGGGCAATGGGAAGATTGGGAAGAGGCAGAAGTCACTCCAAAGCTGTTTTCCCAGGAGAATTCCAGAACTGCCAGGAGAATTCCCATTCCCAGCTGTTGCATTCCACTGTAGGAAACAGCGAGGACCTTTTAGAAAGGATGGTCAGGAGCGAAATTGAGCCAAACGAGGCAAACGTTGCGCCTGAAAGCCATTTATTGGTAATGGAAAGGAAAAGGAGTTTCCCAGAAGAAAGAGGGCTGGAAAAGGCAGAAAAGAAGGAAGAACAAGCCATTATCAGGGGGGCAATCCTGATTGTTTTCCAAATATGGATTCAGTTTTTATTAACAGGCTCAGGACGGCGCTGGCCTGATGATGTTTTTTAAATTTTAAATTGGCGGACACGGTGGGACGCTCATGAACAAAAACATGGCATGCTTTTGAACCGCTTGGTGCGCGTTTTGGGGAGAGATTTCCTTCGGGTATTAAACAAAAAATAAATGTGTGACTCTCCCTGAAACCAGGTGTGTCCCCCCAGAAAGTGTTTTTCCCCCGTGTCAATCAGAGACTCGTTACAGCGTGGCCCTTTCTGACAAATATTCTGCCCCTTATCTGGAACTAATTCGAGGTGTGTCCTCTCACAAAGTACAGCAGTTTGGGGATTTTATGGTGTGGCGCTTCTGGGACGTGTTTTACCCCCTTACCTGTAACTCTCTGTGTGCAGCTGCCTCATAATTTAGGTGTGTCCTCTCCGGA
The DNA here is from genome assembly GCF_014805655.1 of Passer montanus. Classification (NCBI taxonomy): domain Eukaryota; kingdom Metazoa; phylum Chordata; class Aves; order Passeriformes; family Passeridae; genus Passer; species Passer montanus. Next base: position 4,106,739 of record NW_024368485.1, on the reverse strand, counting down.
AGGGTTGGGGGCACAGTGGAGGGTTCTTGCAGCGTGGCCCTTCCTGGGAAGGGCAATGCCCCATCTGTGCAGCTAATGAGCTCTGTGCCCTGGTCTGTGTCCTCCTGGGGAGAGCTTTTCAGGGCGCCTGGAAGTTTTAGGGTGTGACCCTCCTTGGGGAGCTGTTTTGTCCCTTCTGTTACAGTATGTAAGAAAAAAAAGAAAATTAATTACAAGCTGTCACCCCTCGCCGAAAGCATTATCTGTTCTGCATATTTGGGTGGTGTTTAGTTTGTGTGAAAAATAAGGTTCATTCTTTAAAATTTTTAGATGTTTAATAAAGAATAATAAGTAAACAGAGTTGGGTGCTTGGCAACTGCCAAAGGCACACCAGTTTGCTTAAAACAATTTTCTTATGTGCCTTTTCATTACACTGGTCAAATGCATATTCATGGAGATGATACATATTCAAACATTCTTTTGAGTTTACACATTCTGGGAATTGTTTTGTTTGGTACAACCCTTGACTCATCTTCTTAAAGTACTGCAGAGGAAATTTATATAATTTATTTCTTCACAAGGCCTCTGTTCTGTGGTTTGACAGTTCTTGGTAGCCTAAGGGTCAGTCGTAAGTTCCTCCTTGTATTCTTTCTTTTGATGTTTAATTACCTGGTTTTTTTTTTTCAATGTTATCAAATCATACAGGCAAGATACTCCACAAGTGCATTAAATCAACGTCAGCTGTTTCACAAAATTATTCTCACCATTGTCAGTCAGTTACACAAAGAAAAACATTATCTACTTCTGCAAGAGTTATTGTTATTATAATGTCTGAGGTTTAGCTGGATATGTGTTCTATTGCCATCTGTCAGAGGTGGGGAGTTATCCTCTGTTCATGGGGCAGTTTTCTTTATCTCTTCCACAACCCATGCTTCCTCTGGGAAATGTCTTCTGTTAATGGGGCATTGAGTGTCCCTGCATGGCTGATAAAATTCCATCATCCCACTGGGAGATGCTCTGCCCAGAGGGAGGAGCCAAACATTCCTACCTGGATATAATCTGAGATTTAGGACAACAGAGACAGCCTGTTCCCACTGATTCCCGGAAGAGCAGCTTTTTTTCTCCACTGCATTCCCAGAGGAAGACCAGGCCCATCTACACCACCCCTGGATCTTCAGAGGAAAACTCCACCCTTGTCCAGGATCCCTGCTCCAGCAGAGCCACCCCTGTCACTGCAGGAGGGCTGCAGCCACCATGGAATGGGACTGCTGCCACCACCCTGACCCACAGGGTCAGGTCCTATTCTGACTCTGTCAGTGGTTTGTTTTCTTTTTTTGTACTATTGCTTTTGTATTTTTAATATTCCTAGTAATGAACTGTTAATCCTATTCCCTTTGCCTGAGAGCCCCTTAATTTCAAAATTATAATAATTCAGAGGAAGGGGGTTTGCATTTTCCATTTCAAGGAAGGGTCCTGCCTTCCTTAGCAGACTCCTGTCTTTTCAAACCAAGACAAATACACAGCACATAATCTCTATTTTAATATTTTGTGAGAACCTGAACTAAAATATGCAATCTACGTAGGGGTTATGGTATAAAGGCTGACAAGTTATATTATATCAAAAGGAGTTAAAAAGTGATTACAAACTGCATTATAACAAAACAATTTGCAAAAGCCAATATAATAGTGAAAGCCAGTGACTACATAGTTATTTATAACAGTTTGGAAAGAGGAGCGTGAGGCATTTGTGCTGTAACAGTGAGTGGGGCTGAGACCATCCTCCTCCTCACTTTCCTTCCTGGAAAATTTCAGAGCCAGCCCCTCTGTGATGTGGCAGTGTGTTTTTCGCAAGCATGGAGTAAGAAAAAAGGTTCACTCTTTACAATTTTTAAAAGTTTAATAAGGGATAAAAGGGGGAATATCCAGCACTGGCTGCTTGGCAAACTGCCAAAAGCACACCATTAGCTTAAGACAATTTTCTTATCTACTTTTTCATTATATTGGTTACATGCATATTTATGAGGTTTATACATATCCAAACATTCCTGCGAGTTTTTTCACATGTTGGGGAAATTCTTTAGCTTTGTTTGACCCTTGACCTGTCGTGCAATAGTGTAAATTTTATTTCTGGGAGTAGTGTGTGCCATTTCCTCACAACGTGTATGCCCTCTCTCCACAGCGACAATCAGGGGATTATTGATAGCTGCAGGGTCAGTAGCAGGAGTCCTTTCCACACCCTTTCTTTTGATGTTATTTGTGTGGTTCCTTCAATGTTGTCTAATCATACAGACAGTTTTAGCTATTTCTACAAATTTATCTAAGTCGCTATCGTCAGTTAGTTACAAAAAAAATAAAAGCTATCCTGCAAAAGTCTGTTCTGCATATTTGGGTGGTGTTTAGTTTGTGTGAAAAATAAGGTTCATTCTTTAAAATTTTTAGATGTTTAATAAAGAATAATAAGTAAACAGAGTTGGGTGCTTGGCAACTGCCAAAGGCACACCAGTTTGCTTAAAACAATTTTCTTATGTGCCTTTTCATTACACTGGTCAAATGCATATTCATGGAGATGATACATATTCAAACATTCTTTTGAGTTTACACATTCTGGGAATTGTTTTGTTTGGTACAACCCTTGACTCATCTTCTTGAAGTACTGCAGATGAAATTTATATAATTTATTTCTTCACAAGGCCTCTGTTCTGTGGTTTGACAGTTCTTGGTAGCCTAAGGGTCAGTGGTAAATTCCTCCTTGTATTCTTTCTTTTGATGTTTAATTACCTGGTTTTTTTTTTTCAATGTTATCAAATCATACAGGCAAGATACTCCACAAGTGCATTAAATCAACATCAGCTGTTTCACAAAATTATTCTCACCATTGTCAGTCAGTTACACAAAGAAGAACATTATCTACTTCTGCAAGAGTTATTGTTATTATAATGTCTGAGGTTTAGCTGGATATGTGTTCTATTGCCATCTGTCAGAGGTGGGGAGTTATCCTCTGTTCATGGGGCAGTTTTCTTTATCTCTTCCACAACCCATGCTTCCTCTGGGAAATGTCTTCTGTTAATGGGGCATTGAGTGTCCCTGCATGGCTGATAAAATTCCATCATCCCACTGGGAGATGCTCTGCCCAGAGGGAGGAGCCAAACATTCCTACCTGGATATAATCTGAGATTTAGGACAACAGAGACAGCCTGTTCCCACTGATTCCCGGAAGAGCAGCTTTTTTTCTCCACTGCATTCCCAGAGGAAGACCAGGCCCATCTACACCACCCCTGGATCTTCAGAGGAAAACTCCACCCTTGTCCAGGATCCCTGCTCCAGCAGAGCCACCCCTGTCACTGCAGGAGGGCTGCAGCCACCATGGAATGGGACTGCTGCCACCACCCTGACCCACAGGGTCAGGTCCTATTCTGACTCTGTCAGTGGTTTGTTTTCTTTTTTTGTACTATTGCTTTTGTATTTTTAATATTCCTAGTAATGAACTGTTAATCCTATTCCCTTTGCCTGAGAGCCCCTTAATTTCAAAATTATAATAATTCAGAGGAAGGGGGTTTGCATTTTCCATTTCAAGGAAGGGTCCTGCCTTCCTTAGCAGACTCCTGTCTTTTCAAACCAAGACAAATACACAGCACATAATCTCTATTTTAATATTTTGTGAGAACCTGAACTAAAATATGCAATCTACGTAGGGGTTATGGTATAAAGGCTGACAAGTTATATTATATCAAAAGGAGTTAAAAAGTGATTACAAACTGCATTATAACAAAACAATTTGCAAAAGCCAATATAATAGTGAAAGCCAGTGACTACATAGTTATTTGTAACAGTTTGGAAAGAGGAGCATGAGGCATTTGTGCTGTAACAGTGAGTGGGGCTGAGACCATCCTCCTCCTCACTTTCCTTCCTGGACAATTTCAGAGCCAGCCCCTCTGTGCCAGGGCTAGAGCCGGCTGGGGAGCATGGAGTAAGAAAAAAGGTTCACTCTTTACAATTTTTAAAAGTTTAATAAGGGATAAAAGGGGGAATATCCAGCACTGGCTGCTTGGCAAACTGCCAAAAGCACACCATTAGCTTAAGACAATTTTCTTATCTACTTTTTCATTATATTGGTTACATGCATATTTATGAGGTTTATACATATCCAAACATTCCTGCGAGTTTTTTCACATGTTGGGGAAATTCTTTAGCTTTGTTTGACCCTTGACCTGTCGTGCAATAGTGTAAATTTTATTTCTGGGAGTAGTGTGTGCCATTTCCTCACAACGTGTATGCCATCTCTCCACAGCGACAAACGGGATTATTGATAGCTGCAGGGTCAGTAGCAGGAGTCCTTTCCACACCCTTTCTTTTGATGTTATTTGTGTGGTTCCTTCAATGTTGTCTAATCATACAGACAGTTTTAGCTATTTCTACAAATTTATCTGAGTCGCTATCGTCAGTTAGTTACAAAAAAAATAAAAGCTGCAGGGTCAGTAGCAGGAGTCCTTTCCACACCCTTTCTTTTGATGTTATTTGTGTGGTTCCTTCAATGTTGTCTAATCATACAGACAGTTTTAGCTATTTCTACAAATTTATCTAAGTCGCTATCATCAGTTAGTTACAAAAAAAAATAAAAGTATCCTGCAAAAGTTAGCATAGTCTCTATTTCAATATTGTGCAAAAGCCTAAATTTCAATACACGTTTATCACACTAATGCATAGATAAGATACACAGAGTCAGGGCACTGGCCACTAAAGCTGACAAATTATATCATATCAAAAACTGTTAAGAGTGATTACAAACTGTGCCAAACACCAAAATTGTTGTGATTCATAATAACTCGCAAAAAACAATAAATGCGAAAACAATAACTATAATGCCATTTATAACAGCGGGCACAGCATTTGAAGTGTGACAGACCCAGCTCTTCTCTGCAGACAAAAGCCAACTCCAAGCCCACAATGGGAAGAGCGGCTGCGTGCGCCATCCCAGGCGCGGCTCCGGCTGCCGCGGCACCGGGGGGAAATGCCAGGCACTGCCAGGAGACAGCAGCGACTGCACCTTGGCAGAGCCCGGTGTGATCCTGCAGATCTGTGTCCAGGATGTTTATAATTATATTGTATTAATAACTATATAGTCGTTGGCTTTCGCATTTATGTATCGGCTATTGCAAATTGTTACTAATCATGATAATTTTGAGATAAAACTCTTTGTAACCACTTCTAACTGCTTTAGTATAGTATAATCTGTCAGCTTTTGTAGCCAATGCACTGTGTAACTTACCCACAGTGTGATAAATACATATTAGAGCTTAGGTTTTCGCAAAATATTAAAATAAAAACTATGTGTTTTGCATTGTAATGTTAAATGCTTTTATTTGTGTAACTAACTGTCAATAGCAGAAATAACTCAGACGATTTTGTGAAGTAGCTATGTTGATTTAAAGTACTTGTGGAGTGTCTTATCTGGATTATAACAGTGAAAAGAATCATGAAAATAAACACCAATCAAAAAAAAATGCAAGGAGAGATTTACTACTTATCTTCCAGGTTATCAGGAAGTGTCAAGCAACAGAACAGAGCCTCAAGAAGAAATAGAATATATCAATTTCCTTTGCAGGATGGCATGAAAACAAGTCAAAGGTTGAGAAAACCAAAATGATTCCCGGAACATGTGGGCTCACAACAATGTTTGAATACGTAGAATCCTCATGAATATGCATTTAAGCAATGTAATGGAAAGGCATATAAGAAAATTGTTTTAAGCTAACTAGTGTGCCCCTGGCAGTTTGCCATGCTCCCAGCGCTGTACTGTCCCTTTCATCCCTTATTAAACTTTAAAAAATTTTGAAGACCGAGCCTGAATTCTCACAAGGACCTAGAGGGAAAGGCTGGAGCTGCAAAGGGGGGAAATGCCAGCCTGAATCAGTGCCTGGGGGACAGTTCCGAGCCCTGCCACACTGGATGATGATGCCATCAGCGAGCACTGCCACCAGGATCTGCCAAGCCCCCAGAGCTCCCAAGGCTCGGAAGAAAAAGTCCCCAAAACAGGAAGCTCCATCTCTGAAAGCGCCCAGGAAAAGCTCAAAGTCCCCAAAAAGCGCAAGGTGCAAGATCCAAAAGGCCCCCGAAAGACAACTCCCAAAATCCACATGCCAAAAAGGCCCCCAAAAAGCACAGCGGAGTCCCCAGAGACAAAAGGCACACCCATCCTGTGGTGTGGTTCCTTTTCCTGCTCCTCCCAAGGGCCGCCATGGCTCCAGCCCAACTTTTCTCTGCCGGCCATTGGTGGGGATCTTTCGGTGTCCGACTGGAGAAGCTCTGCTCCCGCTTCCTGCTCCCACCTCAGCTTCCAGGAAGTTCATCTATCTATCTATCTATCCGTCCATCCGTCCATCCATCCATCCATCCATCCATCCATCCATCCATCCATCCATCCATCCCTGCAGATGAGCAAGCCTCTGCTCTGGATATGGCAAATGCTCCTCCTGGGAAGGAAAACATTCCCAGGGAGTTCCCACTTTTGGAGGGGAATCCCATTTTTCCCACTATGGGGCTGCCCCATGCTGGCTGGGGTGCGTGGATTTAATGTTTTTATTCCATTAGATCTGGACAATGAGGAAATCCGGAGGGGTTAGATGGATGCTACTCTCATGGGAGCAAAGCTACATTCCAGAGGGTGCTACAGCCTCTGGCACCTTTATTCTCTAAAGCAATTCCTGATGCGGAATTCCCACCCTTGGGAAGCTGACCTTTGCTTCAAGGGCTGGGCTGAAACTTGGGGTTCATTGGTTCAAATCCTCCAGATTTTATTGGTGGGAATAACAACCAAATATATTTTTGGTTTTCCACTGCCACGAAGAAATCTGAGAGGCTGCAAGCACCTGTTCCAGGCACCTTGATCCTGTTTGTCAGGGAAAAGCGGGAGCAGGGTTTTACTCTGGGAAAATTTGCTGCTGACATCCAGAAACATTCAGCTATCCCAGGCATGCACCTGGAAAACCTCCTTTAGATAAAGGAGGGATCAGGGTGGGATTGGCAGGGCTGGGGCTTTTCCAAGCTCATTCCCAGTTGTCTCAGGGGGGTTGGAATGGGATGATCCCGCCCCAGGGAAATCCTTCTGGATGAATGCTGAAGGAAAAACGGGAAGGCAGGGTAATGAAGACCTCTCCAGGCATCTGGCTCCCATTTGGAAGCAGCGCTGGGAATCTCAGGTCAGGCGGGATGTGCTGGAGTGTCCGTGCATCCATCTGTTTTCACACGGCCGGGAATGCTGGAAGCCTCCAGCCCCAGAGGGTCGTAAATCCCGGCTCTGCTTTTCGCTGAAATTCAGCCCTGTCCAAATCCCGCACAAAGGCCCGGCTCATTCCCTGGATTTATGGCCTCCCGGGAAGCGTTGGGTGATTAAGGCTTGGCCACCAACACGGAGCAAACAGTAGGAACTCCGACAGCTCCAACTGGGAATGTGGGCCGGGATTTATCAAACAAATCCGGGAGAAATCCATCTCTGTTTGGATGAGCGGGAGATATATGGCATGTTTGGGAGACGGATCTGGCTTGGGAACGTTTGGGAGGGTTGGAATTCCGAGTCGGATTCGAGCTGGGTGTAGCCAAGGCAAATATACAACTCCAGGCAAGGAGCTTTTCCAAGGGTAACAACAACATTCCTGGGCAAGTGAGGTCATCCCAAATTTTCTAGGCTGGGATTTAAAAAGCCAAGGGAAAAAAGTGCTGGAAAAATACAGGAGGAGTAAAAAAATAAGATAAAATGTGTTGGAAGTGGGTGACAAAAAAAACGGGAGATGGGAAGGGAGAAGGTGTTGGTACTTTATTTCCAGGGAATAAAATTGGATGTTTGGGAATTTTTTGGGTTCAATCCCATTTTTTTCCTGACTTAGTTATTCCATTCCACTCACCAGCATCCCAGTTCTTCCCAAAAATCCTGTTGGAGATGGAAAAGCAAAGGAAGAGGAGGGAGGGCGTGGTAAGTGCTTTTGGATGGATCCAGGTGGGATAGAACTTTCCTGTGGGATTGGCAGGGAAGGGACATGCCAGGGTAGTGGGATCATGGCTGTGCCAGGCAGGAGGGGATTTCTGGGATTGAACAGTGCTGGAAAGGAGAATTCCAATGGATCCCAGCATGGAAGGAAGGAATGATGAGGAGAGGGATCCCAAGGAAGTGCCTGGACATGGCTGAGGTGCACCAGGAACATCCTGGATCTGTCCTTAGGGACTTCCTTATCCCGCGGCTCTGCCTGCCAGGAATGTGGAAGAATCATGGAATGCTTGGAATTCCACAATCCTTAAGATTCATCTGGTTTTTCCCAGTTCATTAAAATCCTGGGTTTTCTCTTTGATTCCAGTGATTCTCTGGAATAATCCTGGGTTGGGAAGGCACTGGAGCACTTTGGGTCTGGAATTTCCTTTTCCCAGGGAACAGAACCCCCGCAACTCCCATAAAATTCCTGGTGGCTGTGTTTACAAGGTGTGAAGCCATAAAGCAGCTCCTGAATTTTCCACACCTTCCTCCTGCTCCAGAGGCTGATGGAGCACCGAGAATTGTTCCTCCCAGTCCTCGGGATTATTTCCCTGTCTTCCAACAGGAGCTGATTCCCAGCATGGGAATCCTAAGGATCATCCTGTGAGAATGGGCAGGGACACCTCCCACTATCCCAGGCTGCTCCAAGCACCATACAGGGATGGGAATTCCAGGGATGGGAAAAGGCTTGGATGGCAAAGTTATCCCAAAAAGTCTTCGTGCCATTGTTTCTCTCCCATCAGGAGAGGGAAATGTGGAATTATTTTTCCCTTGGGATGAGATGAAGCTTTCCAACAGGAGCAGTGAAATCCCTGTATAGTTTAGGCTTCCCAGGAGGGAGTATTTGCCTTTGGAATGCTCCTGGGAGTAGGAAAAAGTGAGACTGGGAAAAGAGACAAATTAAATCAGCTGGAATTCTTAGCAGGAGTGGGAAGAGGGAAGCACTGATGGAGATCCAGGCTCCTGCTGGAATTCTATCCACAAATTGATCAGCAAAAGAAGGATCAGCAGCATCCAGATGGAAAATACAGCTCTGCCTGGCTTGGAGTTCCTGCCCCAGAGCTTCCAGATCCCACAGACCTCTCGGGATTAGGGATCCCGAGATGCAGATCTCGGGATGCAGCTTCTGGGATTAGGAATCCCATTTATCCCAATCCCATTTATTTCCAGCCAGCCCTGGATCCAAAGGCAAGGCTCCTAATTTGCCAGTAATTTGGGGATTTTGGGAATCCTTGGAAGCGTGCGGGAGCCACATGGAATAAATAATTCCCAGCCCCTGGAACTGCCACCTGTGTTGACATCTCCAGGATTTTCCTGGGAATTCCCAGCTTGGGTGGCACCAAACCCATCCTGATCCAAATTTAGGGAATTTTGAGTATCCCACTTATATTTTTTCCTTCTTTTTTTTCCAGCTACAGTTCAAGCTGGTGGGAATGGTATAAGACAAAGTTTTGGCAACCACATTCCCATTTTTCCATGGAGGAATTTAGTGGGAATCCAAAAATACCAAACCCCAAAATTCCTCTTAAAACAGATATAAATTTGTTTGTGACCTTTCCATGAATCCTTTGAGGATTTGATGAAGGAAATAAACAGGGAATTGGAATAGTGAATCTTTTTTCCAAGAAATCTCAGGACAACTTTGCTTTCATGTTTTACATGATTTTGGGGATTTTTTCCAGGGAATGACAGGATTTTAGGGTTGTGCTATGGAAGCGCAGTGGGAATGGCTTCCCAAGCCTGGATCCCATTTGATTCTCAGCTCCTCAGGTGGAAGAGAGGAAAAGCTTGGAATGGCTCCCCTTGGAGTGTTTTCCATACATCCAGGAGCAGCTCCATAAGGTCTCTCTGTTTCCATGTGAAAGGAAAACACCTCAGGCTTTGCCAGGGGATGGTCAGGTTGGATTCAGGAGGAATTTTTTTCATGGAAGTGATGGTAAAGCATTGGAATGGGATGGACCCCATCCCTGGAGATGCCCAAAGAATGTCTGGATGTGGGAACTGGGCACAGGTTGGGCTCTGATCCCAGAGGGTATTTCCCACCTAAACAATTCCCTAATTCTAGTTTTGTGTCTCCCTTTCCAAGGAATTCCATCTGTCCCTGTGCCCTCTGCCCACTCAGCCAATCCATTTCCAACTCCAGTGGGACAGAAACAATGGAAAGTGCTCTTGGTGCCCATTCCAAGCTCTATTTCTAAAAATTCCCTGGCTTTTACTTCTCAGTGTCCAACCACAGCAAAAAAAAACTCAGGAGCCTCCAGCCCTGAGAAGCTGGAGAAGTCCAAACGAGCTCCAGGTTTTCCAGGCAGTTCATTCCTCATTTTCTGTGGCTCGGATTGTTTATGTTCCCTCCGCTTCCATGAAAACGACGTCTTCATTAAAGCTGAAAAATGGATTTTGGGATTGATGGGAAGCGCTGATTTCCCTTGGCCACCGGCAGGAATGGGAGTTCCAGGGAACAGCCCTGCGCTCATTCCCGGCTGATGGATGGCCTTGGAATGTTATTTATTTTGCTCCGGGTTTTTCAGCTGGTTGGATTCAAAATTATTTAAAAAAAATAATAAATAAAAAAAAAAGGCAGGAATAAAGCTAAGGAAAAGCCCAGCCAATCTTTGGGATCACAGTGAAATAGAATCCCGGGCATTGTTTCCACCCTGGAGCTGAGGGATAGCGAAAAACATTGGAATGGGTTTGGAGTCCTCATCACTGGAGGTGTCTGAGAATTTAGGGGCAAATTCTGGGAATAACCAAGTGGTCTCTGCTTGATCATCCAAAGGAGCCCCAAAATCCTGGATCCGGGTCTTGGTCCCAGTTCCACCCCCAGCCATAGGACAATCCCAGTATTGGGATTCTGCCGTCCCAGAAATCCCGATTCCATCCCCTTGGAGTGCCAGGATTTAAGGATCAGGATCCCAGAATTTGGGGTACATAAGGAAAAAAATTCCCCAGCTCCCAAGTTCCTCCCTTTTGCGGCCACTCTGGATTTGCCATTCCAGATTCACCATTCCCTGTGCCTCTGGAGCCCTCCCTCCTCTCCTAAATGGATACCAAAGGAAACTATGGAAAATCAGGAAAATGCAGAACACATCCCAAAATCCCCACCTTAGGAAGCTGTTGTAGCTTTTCCTTCCCCTCACCCAATGTTTCCAAAATCCTGGGTAACGATTTCCAGTTCGGATGCCCCGATGTGCGATGGGGAATTCCACTGCTGCTGTTGGAATTGAGGGAAAATGGAGTGGGAAAAGGAGGAGTGCTGCAGTTAATGCAAAACAATTTCTGGTTTTATTCCACATTTCTCTGAGCCTAAGTTTTCCCTTTTTTTTGGGAAGAAAAGGAATTCCTTCCCTTCCTGCTCTGCTACAACAGGTTTATTGCAAGGTCCTCCACATTTCCAGGATCCTAGAGTCTGGAAAAAGGGGGGAATTGTGTGTATTTTGGGCTGGAATAACAACTCCAAACTGGAATTTGATATGATTTTCCCCCTTTTCCAGGCATCCACCACATCCCTAAATCCCCCCTTGGGATTCACCTGTATTCCAAAGCTGTTTAATTCCCTTCTGGAATTGTTGGATCTCACTTTAAAAACATTAAAAGCTGGCTTTTCTCATTTTTAGGTGTTATTCTCATATTTATGCAGCTGTAAATATTCCCTTTTCCCAAAAATCTGAGCTCACAGCAGTTTGGTTTTTCCTAACTGGGAATGATCAGGGATACAGGACAGGGAATGGGTGTTGCATCCATCAGCTGGGGACAGGAATACCCATTGGAAAATGAAACATTAAATTGCCTTTTCCCAAGTTTTAGCATCCAGGTATATTTAATCCAGAGAGTTAAAATCATCAGAGGAGAATCCAGGATGGCGAATGGGGGAAATTATCCCATTTCCTTGTTTCTTTGGTGTGGATTTGGTTCTGTGGGATTTTTGGGACTTGAGATTCAGCCACGCTAAAGGAGATGGGATGAGGGATGCATGCATCCCAGATTTATTTGGGAAAGTCTTCTGCCCTCAATGCAGCAAAATCTGGGATTGCACTGCCCCCCTGGGCCAGGCATCTATGGGGCGTTATTCCCAGGATTTTTCCTCTGCCTGGCAGCAACGCCTGGAAGTTCCGTCATGGCACATTGGGCTTTGTTTTTCATTCCAGGCGCCTCGGCTGGAAAAATAAGGAGAAGGAGGGGGAATCCAAATCCAAACAACCCAGCAGCTGGAATTTTGTCTGGAGAAGGGCAGGGAAAACTGATTTATATCCGCTGCAGGAGCAGCTCCAAGCTCCTGGCATGGGAATGGGAGCTTGGGGTTTTTCCTGCCTTTGGAATTCTCAGGTGCCAGACTCCGGAGGGTGGCTGTGCCCGGCTTTTCCGTGATTTACGGCTCTTCCTGGATCTCCCAGAGCTGGAATGGGTTCTGGCAGGGTGTAAATCAATCCCGATCTCCTAAGTCCAGCATTCACAGGGTTGTGTCCCTGCCGAGCCCTTGGCTTTCCTCCTTCTCCCAGTTTTCACAAAAACTGGTGGGAAGCCAGAATGTTCAGCTGCTCCAGAAATGCTCCCAACGCTCTCCCTAGCTCCATAAAGGATGGAAAAAACTGGATTTGGGATGAGAAGTTGGGAGGGAGGAGGGCAGATATGTTCTGAATTCCACAATTTGAGATTTTTGTGATAATTCCTGATAAAAGTCACTCTCGAACCCAAGCTCTGCCTCCCTGCTTCCAGGTCAATGGAAGTTTTCCTTGTTGAATCCCTATCCTTCCTTCAATGGAAGCTGGAATCCAGGATCTCCCTGCTATCTGCTGGAAAACTGCACAAATCACAGAAAATGGATTTTCCAGGTCTTGGGTATTTTTGTGGGAAAGCCAGAGAGTAGCCAGATTTTGGGGATTTAAGGATGATTCCTTGGGATCATCTCTCCCAGTATCACCATTGATTCCTGACTGTCGATTCCTGGAAATTTCTGGAAACCTGGGAAATGCCATTGTGGGGAATGGAGGAGAAAACCACCACGGACAGCAGGAGTGGGAATGGTGATGCCGAATCCTTCTGGAATGATGTGTCTACCAGGAGGCTGTTATTTTACCCCAGGAATGATGGAGGAGTTGGGAAAATCTTGGGATCATGGAAGGGATCCTAAAAGTCAGCCTATTCCATGGGCAGGGACACCTTCTACTATCCCAGGTTTCTCCAGCCTGGCCTGGAACCTTCCAGGAATGGGCTATCATGCATTGTTTGATCCTTCCTGAATCCCAGGATAGGGTGGATTAAAACCCAGAGTTTGGGAAGTTTTTTTTTATTATTATTATTATTTTTAAAGGAATTTAAAGACAAAATAATTCCAGTGCCTTAAAAAGAAAAATGGTTTGGGATGTGTCAACTGCAAAACTTAGCACTTGGGAACAAATTCTGCATGGTTTCATTGGGTTTTCCTGGAATTTTTATGGCCAAAAAGGGAATTGCTCAAAGGACAATGAGGATAAAACATCTGGATGAAAATAAATTGGATTTTTCCTTGAAAATTGCATTTCTAGTGGAAAATAGGCTGTGCTTGGCCTCAGGCTGTGCCGAGGTCAAGGGACACCATTCCAGATGGATCCCCTTAAATGAAAACACGGGCAAAATGGGGAACAGAGCCCAAAATTCCCTTAAATCTTCGGGAGCAGATAAAAATTCCCAAGGAACAGCTCAAAAAATGCCTCATCCTAAACTTATTTTGATCTCTTCCCAAAATTCCTGTTGTCTTCCCAGGTTGTTCCTTCTGGCAGCTGGAATTTCTCCAGCCCGTCCTGAATGTGTTATCCCGAATGTGTCAGCTCCCGCTCTGGGATTTCATTGGAATTGAGTGCTGCATTAATCCATTGGCTGGAGTTCATCCTTTTCCTTGTAAATCCATCCTCTCCTGCCTCCAGCACGTGGAGCCCAATATCCGGGGGGAAATGGAGCCTTTGATCTTTCCTTGACGGAGAGGTTTCCCTGGATTCCAGGCAGATCCCTTTGCCTGGCTGCTGTCCATAAAAATTTGGGAGCACCAATGGATGGATTGAGGAGGAGAGGAAGGTCTGAGGTTTTCCATAGCTGGAATTAAACATTAATTAGTTCTAATAAATTGGATATTGGGAAGGAATTCTTCCCTGTGAGGGTGGGGAGGCCCCGGTAAAGCTACGGATGCCCCATCCCTGGAAGTGCCCAGTTCCAGGTGGGACAGGACTTGGAAAAACTTGGAATGGTGGAATGTGGCCCTGCCTATGGCAGGGCTTGGACTGAGAGGATCTTTAATGAGAGGTCCCTTCCAAGTTTTCCCTCTGCCATTCCACTTCCAAACTCTGACTGGCATTTGCTGCCTCTTCAAGAGCTCTTTTCCACGAGGCTGGAAAGACAAATCCTGATCCAACGGTGTGGGATGGAACCAGGGAAGCACAGCTGTGCAGTGCCAGTGCCAAAGGATGCCGGAGCTTTTCCCTGGCTCCCGGGAGCGCGGTGATGGATATCCATCCCCAACACGCGCATGCCAAGGGATTTGTGTTTTTCTGGGATGCAGGTGTTGTTTAGAGGGAAGGTGGGAGTGCAGAGCCAAGGAATATCTCATTCCCACATTCCTTCCATCCTAGTTTTTCGGGAAGCACGAGATGTGTCCCAGTGCCTGTTTCAAAGGCTCACATTCCATTGGAAGCTGCAGGTGGGGAAACCTGGAATGTTGGCAGGAATGGATCAGGTGCTCCTGAGTCATCCAGGAGCTGGGAATTGATCCCCATTTGCTGGGTCCATCCATGAGGTTCTGTGGAGCAGAGACACAAGGAATTGTCGTGGTGCTCCATGGGAATGTCTGCAGCATCCCTGACTCTTGGGATGCTGGTGCAGGGAAATTGGGATTACCCAGACCAGTGCAAACACTGATCCTACAAATCCAACCCCTTCCCATGCCAGAGTGTTCCTGGGAATGTCACAATCCCAGATTTGGCCAATTTAGTAAACTCCTTGGGTGAATTTTGGTTCAAATCCCTGGATTTTGGTCAAATCCCTGCATTTTGGGTCACGTTTTTACACACGGCTGGTTTTAACAGCATCAAACCCCGGGGAAGTAGCTTTTCCACTGTAAGGAAAAGCTTCGAGAGATCCCCAGTAAAAAATGGGAAGAGAAGTGAGAAGAGTCAAGGATTTGCTATTTTTAGTGTTGGGTTTGCCTGAATTCCGAGCTTGCCTTGTGTTTTGCTTGGATACAGCCGATGCTTTTGGAACTCCTGGGGCTGCCAGGGCTAAACCAACAATCCTTAACCCCAAAAGGAGCCAGCCAGGAATTCTGTGGGATGAGGGAGTGGAGCCTGGAGCTCTTCCCAGATTATCCAGCAGCTGGGATGTGCTTGGGTTTGCTGGGCAGATTCCCATGGCACGAGGTGGGAGCATCATGGAATCACATCCACAAGTGCCACAACCATGTCTAGGAAATTCCTGCCAGGGCAGGACTGTTTTTTAAGGAATTTTCCCATTATCTAAGCTGAAGCTTCCCTGGAGCAAGTTGAGGCCATTCCCTCTTGTCCTGTCATTCCCTGGGAGCACATCCCAATCTCTGGAACTTTGGCAAAATTTAGGGAAGGTGGAAGGATCCAGTTTTTGTCCTTGGAGCTGGAGGAGATAGGAGAGGATGGAGAAAAATCTTCCCTTTTCCCAATAATTGATTTTGGAGGGGCAAATCCTAAGGAATAAATCTGCTGGGTTTATCCCAAACTTCATCCTAAACTCCATTTTCTGGTCTAAAGGTCCCTAAATTTTCCCACTCTGGGAAAGTGTCAGAGATGCTCTCGTTTATCCTTTGCTGCCCTCTTTTACTTCCCTAGAACTGGATATTTCCTTGGATTCATTTGCTGTGTCTCCCCAAAACCACTGGAGAACAAATAGGATGAGGGAATATTGACTGATTAATTCATTAATTAATTAAGACATCTGGGGAGGCTTTGAAAGGTGATTTTCCGTGACTCTTATTTTTTTCCCAGATTTTTATTTCCATTTCCCATCCTCCAAGGCTCAGCTTTTTCCTTCTGATCTTAAGGATTTGGGCTGGTCTCATCCACCTGTGCCAAGAATCCAACTTGGAGAGGATATATCCAAGGTTATGGATGGGTTGGCAGCAGTATCCCAAAATTCTGCAGCAATTCCACTGGAATTTTTAGAGTGGATCCATGACTGGCTTGAAAAGAGGGATATTTTTATTCCTAGATATAACACAGGAGTTTTTTATCCATGGGGTTTCCAGGGATTGGGATTTTATCATAGGAAACACTGTATTTATTTGAATTTTACTTCCATGGATTCCCAGTCTCATGGGAGTGGGAAGTGTATTCGTGTGGCCTTTTCTTGCTGGGGCAGCTTGGAATTTCGGGAAGGGGGAAATTGGGATTATTGGGTAGGTTTGGAATAGTTTTTATAAAGCTGAAATTCTGCCAAGGATTAAAATCAATATCTCCCTCCTTGTGTTGGCTTTGGACACTGAAATATGGATTTTTAACCCTAAAAAAAATGTGGAACAAGTCTGGAGGTGGCCAGGCTGTGCAACAGGAGCCGACTGTAACATTTTTCCAAGGATTCTCCTGGGCTCCAGATGTGCGGGCTGGGAAAGCTGTTAACGGCCCCAATTAGGCATTAATTTATCTTCGTTTCCTCGGCCTTGCCGTTAAAAGTCACACCCCAGAGCCATTAAAGCTCCGCATTCCCATTCCTGAGTTTTGTCAGGTGCTGGCCAGCAAATCCAGCTCGAAACTGGACTTTATTCCCACAAAAAAAAAAAAAAAAAGAAAAAAAAAAAAGAAAGGTTTAAATGGGTCGGGAGCCTTTCCCTGGACATCTGCTTGAAGGATAACGTGGGGATATTTAAAAGGCTTGGAAGGAAAACAAAAAAAGGCTTCCACATTCCCAAGGAATTTCAGCCCCTCGTGCAGCCCTTTCTCGAATCCCCCATTTTTGGCAGGAGAGCAATGGCATTAAACATCCAAGGAGATTTATTAGGGATAATTTATGGCCGGAGCAGCCGAGCTGTGGGTTCGGGGGAGCAGAGCTCGCCACGGGCAGTGTTTTCCTTCCTGCACATTCCGATTGTTTTAGTTTATTCCAGAGGCACGGCTCGGGAGCTCATTTATTCCCGGGACACATCAACACGTGGAGTGAGATCACTCCCGTTCCTGGGGGTCGGCGTGCTGGAGGTGATGAAATCATGGATTTATCCACAGCTTATTCCAGGCGTTTGATTGACCGGGATCAATTTGGGCTGGACCGACAACGCTTCCCGATGTTCCCAAACAGCCGCTAAAATAATTATCGGGATCCGGGAGCGCGGAGCAGCTCCTGACACATGTTGGGAGTGAGGAGAGGACAGTTCCAGGCACTAAAAATACATCCCAGATGGAAAACTCATCCAACTCTGAGGGGGGAAAGCTCAACCTGTTGGAGGTTGTTATAAGTCGGGAATGGGGCAGTGAATGTTTGGGATAAGCTGAGTCCCCAGTAGGTCTTTCCTGCCATCCATGAACTGCTGACCTTTTTTCCTTGGAGAGCTGTTAAAATGGAAGCAGAGGGCAGAGGGAGTTGTTTTCCAGCCCCTTTTGCACTTGTGTGGTCTGGAAAGGGAACAGATTTTCCCTGCTCTTTTCCAGGAGACAGACACAGGGATGAGGGGAAAACAGAGACGGCTTAATGAACCTTCCCAAGGTATCCAGGGAATCAGGAGCTGCCTGGCATGGGAGCAGCGTTTCCATCCCACCAGGAATGTTCACTTTGCTGATAGTTTTGGATGGGATTTAGGATATTCCTGGTGGGCTGGTGGAAAACAGGGAAAAGAAGAGGGATTTGCTCCTCTGGAAGTTTAAATCCATGGTTGTGAGGGGGTGAATTCCCTTTGGGATGCCACTCACCTTGGAGAGTGGCCAGGAAGGTGGACTGTGGGACACTGAGCATCACAGGGATGAGGGAATGAGGGACAGGATCCCCTACGGGTTAAGATGAGACCTGAAAATATTTTTTCAATTTATTTGTTAGCTGGACAAGGAGTCAAAATAGAACAAAATGGGAAAGTAAGATGGAATGCATCCCAGGATTTCAGGAAATCATCCAAGGGTACAGTCCTATGGGCTGGAGCCATGGGAAGGCAACATTCCCAAGAATTACCATCCCGGGAATGTCAGGTATCCGACCCCAGAAGGATGCTGATTTCCAACGAGCCATGGAGATGAGTTATCCCAGAAAAGGGTGCAGCATCTCCCCAAAATGGATCCGAAGGCTAAAACCAGGCAGTGGGATCCCTTTCCCTCCAAACAGCCATTCCCTCCCATACTGCAATTCCAAGGACAATCCTAGGGAACACCGAGTGCTTTCAGCTGTGCTGGAGCGATGAAATATTCCAGACACATGATCCCAGGGCTGATCCCAAGGTAGAGGGTGCATGGAAACGTGGAGAAGGTTTTTGGGAATGAGCAGTGCATGGAAGTAGATTCCCAGAGTGTGAGGCACATGGAGGTCTCTGGGTGTAGGATGGAGGGAATTCCCCCAGGAATCTGGGGATTTAGTGGCAAACTGGAGGATCTGAATAATGGAATTCCAGACTGGTTTGGGTTGGAAGGCATCTTAAATCTCATCCCATTCCAACCCTGACACCTTCCTCTATCCCAGATTGTTCCAATCCGTGTCCGATCTGGCCTTGGGCACTCCCAGGGATGGGGCATCCACAGCTTCTCTGGGAACCTGTTCCAAAACACAACCTAAACATTACTCCTAAAAAATTAGACACCTAAAAAACTATAACGCCTCAGAAAGTTAAATTCCCTCTCCTCTCCCAGCACTTTATCCCTAGGTCTTTTCCCTTTGGAATGACAGCTCCCTGGGATGTGCAAGAGATCCAAAGGTATCCCTTGGATGCCACCCAAATATTCCAGTCTGACTGGGCAAAATCCGGGTGGTTGAGTGATTCCGTGAATAAAAGAGACAGCTTTTCCAAGGGAATTAGAACGGAAAATCCTCCCTTTCCATCTGCAGCCAGAGGTATTTGGGAGATTTGGAGCTGCAGCTTAAGCCGGAGCTGAAGGATCCGCAGGAGCATGAAAACTTTGGGAAGAGTGGGAAAACTGGGCAATAAACAGGATATTTTTCTCCCAGAATGCTGGGATGCTCCAATGATCCCATCTGACCCTCAGGATCATTGGAACAACCTGGACTGGGGTGGGTGGTTACAAATGTGCCGGAGTTTTCCCTGTGCAAATCCAAGACTTCTGTGACTGGAAGGCTCGGCTTTAATGAGCCCAGTCCCTCATCCAGCCCGCTCTGGAGGCAGGGCCTTAAATCAGGAATATTCCTGAGGTTGCCTTAAATCAGCTTTAAGTGACTTTAATTCAGCTCTGGCCGATTCCCGATTGATTCCAACGACTCATTTCATCCCAACTTTCACATCCATCCATCTTCCGACCTCACTCTCCTCTTCCCAGCCCAGAGAAATGGGATCCAGCTGTCGGTGTTTAGGTCGGGAACGGCTGCCAAGGCGGGGAATTGCAGAGTTATCCAAACATTCCGGAAGGTTGGCTGTCTGTGCGGGAGGCATCCCTGACAAATCGGACTGGAAAGGGTGTGGAGAGGTCTCCTCATCCAGCCCCACCGCAGAGCCCCTTCCCGGGAATTCCTGCCTCCATAGCCAGTGGGAGGAATTAGCAACAAGTGGCTGGATGTATCCCAGCTCAAATCCCCATTCCTTAAGGATGAATCCCTCCCCATCATCCATGAGACATTAGGTTGGAATTGGGACCTTCAAGACCATCCTATTCCATGTCCATGGAAACAGGGATGCTTCCACTGTCCCAGGTTACTCCAAGCCCTATCCAGCCTGTCCTGGAACAATTCCAGGGATTTCTGCATCCACCACTCACATCACTGGAGGTTTAACCCAGGTTCATTCCTTCCATGGAGCAGGATAGGGATTTGGATCTCAGCCTGTTCCTTCCTGGTCCCTCCAAGGTGTCTCCCATCCTTCCTGAGCTATGGATTCCATCCTTCCCAAGCTATGGATTCCATCCTTCCCTATCCTGAACTCCATCCTTCCCAAGCACGCTCCAGGCTGGAGGAGAGCCATGTGTTCCATGGCCAAATTCCCAGTGATGGATGCAAATGTCATCACTTATTTTTGTGGAAATTTCATTGTTTATTTTCCTTGATTTTCCAGCAATAACAACTTCTCTTCCATCCCGCCTCCAGCTTTTCATCTTCTGCCAGAGGCTTCCCCTCCTGACTTTCTCCAAATTATCTTAAAAACCTGGAATGATGGACTTAAAGTAATTTTAAAAGGGCATTTGGTTGGATTCTCCAGACTGTGGGATTCCGGCCAAACGGGAGCACAACCGGAACACAGGAGGTCACTTTATTTTTGGCACAGCAAATTAAAATAATCCATGGAATTCCAGCTTCTCCAAGATATCCTGCACTGTATTTGGGAGCTCTTTCTATTTCAGACTCTTCACTGCCTGACAGTGTTGGATTTTAGGGATGATTCTGTAGATTTGAAAATTTCCTTTTCCATCTTTACTCTCAGAGCCTTAAAAGCCACATTATAACCCAAGATGCCAAAATATGATCCTAAATCCATGGATACATGAGCATGGATATATGAGCCTCTGGAATATTGTCTCAGGATTGTAATTTGGAGTGGCTCCCCTCCTTTCCCTGGCACTGCCCAGCCCTGACCTGCCCCAGGCTTTCAGTCCAGCCTAAAATCCCTGGAATACCCAGCCAATAAATTTCCACACACTTTGAGCTTCTCCAGTGGAATATCTGGGATCAAACCATCCCAAACCCGGCCCCAGTGGAATTTTCCCTCTTCAGCCTCAGTTCATCAAAAGCCTCTGCGGTTCCTTCTTCTTCTCCTAATGAAGGTGGAAATGTCCATGGCGAGGGGAATTTATGGATGAAGAAATTCCAGTGGCTATCATTCCATAATAAGGCTGACAGCCCCGTAAAATATTGCCCAAAAAACCCTGGAAAAGGCTCCGGCAGCTCCCTGGAAGGTGACCCAAATATTTTATGGAGTGGGCTCTGACGACCTTCCCTTATTTATGAATTTTTAAATGAGCGGGATCTGTTTAAAGAGGGAAAAGAAAAAAAAACTGGGATATGAAAAAAAACCCCAAACCAACTTCAGATGGTGACTTTAACCTCCCGTAGATTAAAAACCATTCCATCTTTTTATCTAAATTCCAATAAAAATCCTGTCTCCCATGGATTTAGGGACTGCTTCCAATGCCACTTAAAAGCTGATTATTTTCAGGGCAGGTTTTGCCCTCCAAAGCTTTTATTTTAAATTATTTTTTAAATCAATTTTAAAGGATAACAATTTCTTTGGGAGATGTTTGGAACTGGGATAATTTTACCCAAGAAAACGGAGGGAATTTTAATGGAAAACCTTTACGTTCCATCCACCCTCCACTCACTCACCCTCCAAGCCCCATCCAACATGACCTTGAGGAATTCCATAGATGGGCAGCCACGACTCCATAGGCAAGAGCTGAATCTGGCTGTTTGGAATCTTCCTTTACTCCAAAGGAAGCCAAAGTTATTGGGAATGGTGAAAATTCTAAAATATTGGGATAATCCAAGCCACTGATATCCAGACTCCTCCTCTGCCCATTCCAGAAACCACCATTCCAACAGCTCCAGGGAGGAATTCCGCAGCCAGAAATGAGGGGAAAATGCTGCTTTTCCATCCAGGAGAGCATTTAAGGAATATTTTACACCAAAGCCCCTTCATTCCCGTCTGGAGGGGTTATAAATGGGACAATCCTGCCTTGGGATAGAGCCCTTCAAACACCACAACATCAATATCCCGGCTCCTGGAAATCCAAGGAATATTTCTCCACGTCCACATCCCATTAATCATTTGGAAAGCCATTTATGGACCCAAATTACCAAGTGCCAAAACGCCCCTGACAGGGAGGGAAATTTATTCCTCTGCTTTATTGATGTTCTATTTATTATTAGAAATCCAATAAATTCTTCCCAGATTGGGAATTTTAACGGGAATTCTTCGTGGCTGGGTCCCATTTGTGCTCTGAATGCTCAGTAAAGTAGGAGCAGGGAAGATAAGCAAAAAAACCAAAAATCCTTTAAAATCTGCTTTTTTAGGATGTTCTTGATGGGAAAAAGTCCTCTTCCAGCCTGGCAGTGAGGTCGGGATCAAATACAGATTCCAGGACTCTGATAGGAAAATTTGGAAAGGTCTTTAGAGTAATCCTTTAATCTGTTTGCTGGGAGATCCATGAAAAATGCTTTATTTACCCAAGTAAACAGTGGCTCCCATTTCCAACGGGAGGTTAAGCTGTTTGGAGAAAGGCTTGGGAGGAAATCATTCCAAGGATTTTAAAGCTAAAGGTGTCATTGTTTGGTTTTTTTGGGATTCCTTCCAAGGGGATCGTGGGCAACTTTCAGAGGGAGCGGAATTCACTCAAATTCACCTGGAAGGGCTGAAAATCCTCAGTTACTCCATTTTGTGAGGAGTCTCGGTGGGAATGGGCCAGTTTGGGAATGAGGCTGGAAGGTGGGAAGTGCCTGGAGCAGCATCAGCTCCCGCTTTAACCCAGCTCCAACACATCCCAATTTTCAGGAGATGCCATGATCCCTTTTATAGTCTCCTTTAATCATTCCAGCCCTTCCTCATTCCAGCCATGGTTTTCCAGCAGTGTCTTCTCCTGAGGATAAAGATAAAGATGAGATAAATCTCTTTCTACATGCTGGAATTCTGCTTATCCCATGAAAAAGGAAGAGGGGACATTCCCACTCAATCCTTTGGGATTCCCAAACCCTGTTGGGAATGGCGAAGGGAGGAGCTGCTCCCAGGTGAATTCCCGGGAATCTTTTGGCCACCAGATGCCCCCACAGAGCCATCTCAGGTCCCTGAGGGAAGCTGGACACAATCCATGGGTTTTGGGAAATCTCCAGCTCCTTTTCTGCCACCGTTTCCCAGTGCCACTGTTCTCCAGGGCGGGAGAGTGACAGGGATTTCTTTGGAAATTCCCACCACATTGGAAGTGGTCTCCTGGACACTGGGAATGGCTGGAGGTGTCCCAGTCCTCAGTGGTTTTTGTGGTGAACTGGGAATTCCCAGGATTTCTGCCCGAGCCCAGGATAAGGCTGGACAAGGCTGGGGTAGGAGCAGGATAAAAGCAATGCTCCCAGTGGGTAAAGCATTTTTCCAGCTAATTTTTCCCTGGAATTCTGTGCTTCGGGGATTGTCCCCCAGTACAGCAGGAAATCCTTGGAAAAATATCCTCCAAGTCCTCTCCCTGTAAACGTCCTCGCTCCAAGCACCCCTGCCTTTCTTTAATCCCTGTGAAAGCCAGTTCCTGCTTCTCTCCATGCTCCCAGTGCCTTTCCCTTCTCCAGAAATAAATTGGGATGTCTCTTGAACTCATTTGTGCTCCTTGCTGCCTTCCCGCTGCCTTCCCGGCCTAACTCTTTCCATATGGCCGCGGCTCTTTCCATGGAGCGCCTCCGCCTGGCTTCCCTCGTTCACTTCCAAGCTCCTTAATTTTATGAACAATTTCCGAACAATTAGAATGTGGAAAAGTCCTCCGAGGGAAGCTGGAGGATCCCTGCCCGCGGGATAATGCAAATGTGGGCCAGACAAAGCCATTCCGCCTGCTCCCTGTGGAACAATCCTTGGATGGGCTGAGCTCATAAAGCCGAGATTTTCCATCTCCGCATTCCAGGGGCTGGATCCTCCTCCCAGTGCCACCAGCGTGACGTGGAATCACTTTGGGTTATTCCGGCTTCTTTTCCCAATTAGAGCCACTGCTTCCCTCCCCTGTTCCCTTCTTCCCGTGTTTATCCCGAATAATGCCCGACACATGCTTATTTCATGCTATTCCAGTGCAAGGAAAACATCGGCAATGAAACCAATCCACTTTTAATGGATCAAATACCGGCCTGCGAAAAGCCACAATTTTCCAATCAGGGTTTGGATTGAGGCAGCCCCTCAGCATCCCATGGAATCCCAACAGTTTTCCAACAGCCCCTTTCCTTTTCCCATCCCAACCAGGTCATTTTCCAATCAGCCTCATTACACCGAATCCATTTATATTCCCCAAAAATACATAATGACGGGAATTAGCCCCAACCCCAGGGCTTTTTTTAATCCCTCGCCTGTTAAGTGGAACCACATCTATCTCCGAGCGGGAATTCTTCCGGAGCCCGATGGAAATGGATTCCAAACAATGCATTCCTATTCAAATTCTCCTCCGTTTTAATCAAAAAAAGCTTGGATTATCTGCAGCCAATATCTCTGAAGGCAGCCTGGAGTCAGGCCCCTTTGCTACCCCCCTGGTTTTTATGGAATATGCGGAATATATGGAATTAATCCATCTGAATATCCAATGTGATGCCTAATGACTTTGGGATCATAACACAAGCGAGTTGTTTGCAGTCCATAAATAAGGAATGGCTTTTGCCGGGATTTCCCAAACCAAAACAGGCTTTGATTGGAAACAGGAGGCAGATCCAACTTTTCCCTTTTTCATGGCTGAGAGAATTTGGGCTGGAAGGATGGAGCACCCACAGGCAGTGCTTGGCAGGGGTTGCTCCCAGTTCCTGCTGTCCCAAAACCAGGGGATGATGGGAATATCTTGGCATGGCAGGGACTGGGATGAGATGGGCTTCAAGTCCTTTTGAATCCAGCCCATTCCACAATTCCATGATCCTGTGTTTACCTGTCTGGAGATGCCACTGGATCTTCTCCATCCTTGCCATGTGGTTGTTGGCAGAAATCCCATCTCCCCTCCTGGCTGGAAGATCCTTTCTCTAGGATATCTTGGAGTTTTTCTCAGCACTGGCAGCACAGCTGAGCTTCCTTGCAATTCCTGAATCCCAACCTTGAATTGCAATCCCTGAATTCTCTGTTAAAGGTCTTCTGAAACAGGAATAAAATCTCCCTGTCTGGGTGGATTTACTCCCCGTGATCCATCCCCTCTGCTATCCACATCTTCCCGCCTGGGGCTGAAATTCCAGCTCCTCATTCCCACAATTATCTGGATCTCACCTGGCTTTGGATCAGCCTGAAATATTTGGGAAAGAAAGGTGATCCCATAGGGCAGCTGAGATCACCCTTGGGAGGTGCTGGCCTTCCAGCAGGACCATGAGAGGGATCAGGGAGCAAGAGACACCTGGAACACAACTCCTGGGAATGCTGATCCGTGGATAGTCGGCACATGGACAATGGGAAGGGGATGAGATGCAGGAGTTTTCCCTGCCAGATCCCAGTCTCCATCCCAGGCTTTTCCTGGCTCCTGCTCAGGATGGGGCTGGCATTCCCCTCCCCATGGACAGTGAGAAATTCAGGAATCCTGCCTGGCTAAATCCATTTATTCCTCTGCATGCTCCTTGATTCCTGGAGATGCTGAGCCAGCTTGGCAATATTCCGGTATTCCAGTAAAATTAAAGATTAATTTCCCTCTAAATGCTCCATAATTTGATTTTATTAAAACTTTTACAAGGAGACAAAAGGGGGAATTTCTTCCCCCATCCCAAATATTTGCCAATAAATCCTTTACACCCCTGCAGGGTCAGGTACTCCACGGTTGGGAAACAAATTCCATGTTAAAAAGTTAATATTAGGGAAAGGATATAAAACTTTATTGGCACTAAAATTCCTACCCCCTTCTTTCAGGGAGCCAAAGAGGGAAGGGAGGAAAGAGGGAAATAAACCCTTTGGAAAACAGGGGGATTGCTGAGAGCACTTCCAGTCATTTTCCCTGGGAAGGTAAGACCTGGATTTGACAGCCTGGAGCCCCAGGAACTGAGGGGGGATTAGAGGAGAGTCAGCCCTGGGTTGGAGGGGCTGGGAAGGGAAATTCCTTGGCTGGAGATGGGAATTCCCAATGCGGAGGCGTTGCAATCCCAACATTCCAGAAAGGCTGGGGTTGGAAAGGTCCTTAAGTCCCATCCACTTCCACCTTCCTCTATCCCAGGTTGCTCCAAGCCCCATCCAGCCTGGCCTGGAACATGTCCAGGTGTTTTCCCTGGGATTAAAAATTACCTCTTGGATTTTTGTCCCAGAGTTTTCAGCCCTGCTTAGACATTTCTTCACCAGCAGCCCTTCCAGAGCTTATCCAGCTTGGATAAAATGGATAAATTGCCATTCTTTATTGGAACTGGCCAAGCATCTGCTCCAACTTTTTAGTTTTTATCAGGAAAATGTTTCCTGGGTGAAGGAAACACCAGCAGTGCTTCCACAGCTCTTATTCCCACAAATCTTTAATAGTGGATAATATTCCTTAATAAAAGCTGTTACAAGGTCCTTAAACAACTCTTTGTGGCCCTTCCAGGATTTATGTCCCGAGGAATCCCCGGGATGCAGATGTTTGATGTTATTCCAGATATGTAAACTGATATTAATTGTACCCATTTCCCCCTGAAAAAACGGATTTTTTTCCTTTTTCCCCTGGCTCTGGAAGCAGACATCTCATAATTCCTACAGCAGGGAAAAGCAGCACACGCAGTGAAAAAAAAAAAAAAAACTGGATGAAAAATGTTTGTGCAGCTCGGCCTTTCCTTGGAAATGAAAATAAATGTCCCTAAATGCCATAAATTTCAATTCCTGCCAAGGCCGGAGCCCATCTCGGGATTGAATCCTGAGGAAAAATAGGAAACATTTGTTGGATCCGTCTGCTGAAAGCAGCGAGGAAATGATGTCATGGTTGGGAAAAATGAAGTTTTGGAAAAATCCAGTTAACACACCTGGCTTTGCTGGGGAAATTGGGATGGCTGGGAATGGGGGCTGCTACTCCATAGCAGGGTTTTCCAGGGAATATCACTTAATCTGGGTTTTTTGGGAAGGAAAACACCCATCATCCTCCTCAGTCCCATTTGCTGTGCCATAGCTGGCAAAACAGTGGCATAGAGGATTATATCCCAAATCACCAGGAATTGCATCCCAGCTTTCTGTGCATGCAGGATTTTCCAGCCCCAAATCCATCTCTTCAGCTTGGGAAGCCCCAGCATCCCAGAAAAGGCAGCTCAGTCCAGGATACCTTTCTCTTCCCATGGGATTTGCCAAACATTCCAGCATCTGGAGCAAGGGACATTCCCTTTGATTATTTCCTGATGAGATTTATTCCATTTGTTATCCTAACGCTCTCCTTGTTTTCCCTTCTCTCCCTCTGTCCTTCCCTTTCATCCCAGAATTTCTGTCCGTTTGTCAAGCGCAGGGGAAAATTCAGGGAGACAGAAATAAAGATTGAAATATGTCACCAATGAGGCTTCTTTCCCCCCGCCTTTTTTTTGCCTGTCCAGGAATCTCCCAATTCCAGGCCGATCCTGCAGCAGGGGAGTGGGAATTCTGGTGAGATCCCACCTGGAATCCTAAGTGTGGATTACACTTAAGCAGAGGATATTTTTTCATTTGCCAATGAAAGCAATTCCATTAAAAAAAAAAAGAATTGCAGAAGAAAAGAGAAACTCTTCAC
Organism: Passer montanus; assembly: GCF_014805655.1. Classification (NCBI taxonomy): domain Eukaryota; kingdom Metazoa; phylum Chordata; class Aves; order Passeriformes; family Passeridae; genus Passer; species Passer montanus. Next base: position 4,079,274 of record NW_024368485.1, on the reverse strand, counting down.
ACTTCAGGGTCAAACTCAGCTATTGATTCCAGCTCGGGGAAAGCACGGATTTTCCCTTTCTTTTTTGAGGGAATGTCAAAACATTTCGCTGCAGACTCAGTAAAACATTTGACATTTCCCAAGCAAAATCTTTTGTTCCCAAAAGTGTTTGTTTATTCCCGATTTGACCCAAATTAAGGAACAAAAGAGTTCAATAATTCGGGCAAACCAAACGGAGCCCTCGGGATGGTTCAGGCTGACCCAGCGTGACACAGTTGGGATTGGAGATTTTCCCAAAAAAAGTTGGGATTCAAAATGTGCTGGGATTTTTTCGGCCAAAAAATCCACTGTGGGCTCAGCTTTTCCAAAGCTTTTGTGGTGGGGGGAGATCCCGGTGTTCCCTCTTTGGGATGGGAATGGGAAGGGCGAGAGGAGCCCTCTTGGATGGTGGGACAACACATGGAAGTGGAGAGGAAGGAGACTTCAGGCAGGGTTTGATGGAATATTAAGGAAAAGTCCTTCTCTGGGAAGGTGGGAGGGACTGGAATGGAATTCCCAGACCATCTGTGGCTGCCCCATCCCTGGAAGCTGGATGGGGCTTGGAACAACCTGAGATAGTGGGAGGTGTCCAGGGCAGGATGGAATGGGATGAGCTTTGAGATCCTTCCCATTCCCTACAAACCATTGTGCTGATTGGAGGTGCCACCATTCCCAGGAATCCACATCATTCCAGGAGGGAAGTGATGCAACCTGGCCTAAGTGCAATTCCCAAGCTCTCTTTGCTGGGAAAGTTTCCTGTGGAAAACAATCCTTCCCTAAAAGTGCATTTATGTCCCCATGTCACCTCTCCAGGATTCAGGGATTATGCCGGCTGTGCTCCTGCATGGATCAGTGGGGGAATTTAATCCCAGGAGATAACAAATCCTGGCTCCTCCCAGCACTCCTTGTTGGCATTTCTCAGGGCTTCAGAGGATTTCAAGGAATTATCTGGAGATCTGGTTCCTTCCAGGTGTTTTAATTAACTCCAGTGCTCCTTGGACACCTTGGAATCCAGGAATGCACTGCCCATCCCAATTTTCCTCCTGGGTAGCTTTAGGAAGCATTTCTTGGTTTTGTCTCCAAATTGGGAAGTTTGTAGGGAAAAATTGGGCCAGGTAGTCAATAACAGTAATGCTTAAATTCATTTATACCAAAAATTATGGAAAATATTAAATTACATCATATAGATTAATTAATCAATATTTAAACATCGTCTGATTTAATTCCAGTTTAATATTTATCCCTATTAAAATAAATTCTGGGATTACACCAGTTAAAATATAAACTGGGATGTTACCAGTTAAAGCAACTGGAATTCTGTTGCTTTTTTTCCCCCGGGATTTATGAATGAGTGGCTTCCACAAGCACCTGGGCATGTTACTGCAAATTTCCTGCAGAATTCCAGGGGTCAGCGGGGATTCCTTCAGGATCCTAGCGTGGATCATCATCATCCCATCCACACCCACTGCACATCCTCAGTATTCTCTAATTTCCCAGCTCTGGAGGGAAGAAAATCCAGGACATATCTGGGATTTATGGGCACATTCTGGTGCTTTGGATCCCTCATTTCCCAGCAGGCAGAGAATTCCAGGGCTCAGGACTTATCCCTATGGAAGGCTGGGGTCCTTGGAGCTCCTTCCATCAGAGTTTCCAGCGGATGGAGCACGTTCTGTTTGGGAATCCATCCCCCCTGGAATATCCAGCATATCAGTTTTATTAACCAGGATCCAAGGAAATTTAGGAGCCTGGCTTAATTTGGGAAAATTCATCCCACTTAAGCATTTTTCCATGTCCTGCCCAAGCTGGTTTCTGATTTATCAATGACCTATTTCCCATCTATCCCAGCTTTCACTCCGTAAATCACATTCCTGGTTGGAGAAACGCCGTGTTTTTTATGATTCCATTTAAAAAAATCCTCATCCCTTTCTCGGCGGCTCCATATTTTCTGTGGAATATTAAACCATCACTTCCAATAGAGATGAGTCTGAAGATTTGCGGGATGTTCTGGAGGTTTCAGAGACTTTTAAAGCATTAATCTTTCCTACAAATAATCCTCATTCCATCAGTAACTGCCTGGATTTTTTTATCCTTGCTCACTATTCCGTATTTTTTGGGGAAGCAAGCATTGCACGAAAGGGAGCAGCTCTTCCATTCCACCCCTTTTCATGCAGCAGGGGAGGTTTGTGGGAATCTCTCCCTCCCTGAGCCTGATTTTGGGAAGTGCTGCCTGAAAAAACAAACACGAGGCTCCAATCCCTCTTCCCATTCCCAAGGGATCCAACCCATTCTCTCCAGCTGGGTGCTGGCCCAGGCTCAGGTTGGACGGGATAATTCCAACAAGGAAAATTAATATTTTGGGAGCTTTGTTGTTAATTGTGTCCCATCCTGAGCCATTTACGAAGACTTTCAAAGGCTCAGGCTAAAAATCCTAGCTTCCCAAAGGAAACTTCCATGGATTTAATGAGCTCCCAGACTCTCCCCATGGCTGGTTATTTATGGGGTGGTTCCATGAAGCATTGGCTAATGGGTGTGGAGAAATGGCTCTGGAGGAGAGTGGGATCCCTGCAGTGCTTGGAGCTGTGTGGGAACGGGATATTGGGCTCTTTCCATCCCAAAAAAAACCAGGGGGTGAGGAAAAAAAATAGGAAGAAAGTTGTTGGTTTGTGGTGTCACTCCTGTGGCACCAGGAATGGGAATGATTTCTTGGCAAAAATTCCTCAAAAAGCAGGACAGCCGTGACGGGAATGATCCAAGGCTGAATGCCACCACAAACCTGAGGGATCCACAGGGATTGTGCAAAGAACCAAGGGGATAATTAAGGGAGGGATCCATGGATTCACCTGGAACACAATCTGGGGTGAAAATTCTTTTATTGGGAGTTTTGCACGTGGCAAGAAAAGCAGGATCACAGTTCAGGCTGAGGATATTGTGGAAACCTCATCCTCCAAAACCATTTTAAAGCAATTCCAGAGGAATCAGCAGCAGCATCCGAGGGGGCTCTGCCAGGCCCCAGCTGGGTGCAGAGGTTTTGAAATGGAAACAACTCTGAAATTCCTAAAATATTCCCCAAAAAAGAGACATTTCTCTTTTTCCCCCAGCTCTGGTCTTGATTTTGCAGGCTGGAGGAGGAATGTTGTTGAATTTTATGGAAAGTGATAGTGGGACTCTCTGGAAGTGGCCATAAAAGATAACAGATTTTGTTTTAAAGGCAGATAAAAGTTATGGGCCCGTGTTCCTTGGAACAGGAATTTCCTTGGATACCAATAAAAATGTTGGTTATGAAGCATTTCCTGAGGAATGGCTCTAACCCCGAATGATCCTGGTTATTTGCTGAGGAAAATGGGTTTTATCCTGGACAATAAACCTGTGGAGATTTATTAACCTGGGAAGCACATTCCAGGCTCCAATCTGCTCCCAGCCTTTGGAATTAATACCGTGGATAGAGTGAAAAATCCCTCTCCTGCTCCAGAGCCTTTCCCTGCAGAATGTCTCCCATAAAAGAGTTCCCTGAGCAGCCCTTGAGCTGGATTTTCCTGGTCTTTGCCTGGGTCCTTCATTCCCAAAGGCTGGGCTCTGTTTTAATGGGAATATTTCCTCTGGATCACATTACTCTGGCACTATTCCCTGCAGGAGTAACAGGGAAAAGGCTCAGAATAGGAATATTTGAAACAATGCATTGGCCTTGTCAAGGTAATCCCAACCATCTTTGCCTCATCCAGAGCCTGAACCCCCGGGAATTCCATGGAAAAATCCAGGGGAGAGGGCAAAGGGAAGAGTTAAGGCATCTCCTTTCTCCACAGCAATGAAAGCTCAGGGAATCTCCCAAAATATTCCAGCCTCACCTACCCTGGGATGTTTGGAATGGAAGTGGGAAAAAGCACAGGGAACCCCCAAAATATTCCAGCCCCAACTGCCCCAGGATGCTTGGAATGGGAGTGGGAGGGTTAACAGAGGAATTGGCCTTTTGGATAAATCAGCACATTCTGCTCCTAAAAACGCCTGGATGTGGAACGGGAGCCGGGGCAGGCCCAGCCCTGGGTTTTGTAAAGCTTGGCCCAAGTGTGCAGCCCGGCCTCACGGCAGAACAGGTAATTAGTGTTCATAATCAGTTTGTAAAGCTCAAGCGACTCCAGAGCGCCGGGCACTCCAGGAAAAAAGGGAATTTTCTCCTTCGGGATGCATGCGAATGCCAGCGGAACATCTGCACCCAATCTAGGCTCTGCTCAGCCCCCAAATATTGTTGTGGTTATGGGCAATTCCCTTAAAAGCCGATCCCTTTCCAGCCCCGCGTTGCTCAGGATGAAATGTTTGCAGCTCCTTTAACTCTTTTTAGGGTTGGGGTTTTTTTGAAGTTAGAATTCCACATTCAGGGTACTCCTATCCCACAGCTGCTTCCCTGCTCCCTGCAACAACGGAGTTTTGTTTGGGAATCTTTGTGCTTACTCAATCCTTCCAAGCCCAAAAGCAACCCCAGTCGTTCCTTGAAATGGAGAGGGACCCGTGGTGTTTGGAAAACAATCGGATTCCTGACAGCTTTTCCATAATGTTGGTGTTTTGTTATTGCTTGGGAGACGGGAGGGAATTTAATCCTGGAGCAAGATGGAGTTTGACAGCTCTGGCTCTGGAAGCTCTTTCTGGCATGGAATTTTTCCTGGAGGTGATTCCCAGAGTGGATAGAGCCAGGTGGCCCTGCCTCATCCAAGGTGGAGCGAAGGAAAGGGAATGTTCACGAGGCAGGGAAGTTCCTGGAGGGGCAAAACTTCTTGGAAGGGTCTTGGGATCCACCCAGCAGGTGAAATGCAGGGAATTCCAACCATCCTTCCATGGACTCCCTCGGTGGTTTCTCACCTCCCCTTCAGCCTTGCTTGAGGTCTCCAGGCACTCCTGGAAGGATAGAATTCACCCCAGATCCAAGCTGGGAATCCCTCATGGATGTACTTCCAAACCCCACTGACACAGGACCCTTTGCTGCCAATTCCGGGCGGGGCTTTGGCTTTGAGGGATGTGCCTTTGGAATTCACTGGCTGCCTCCAAGAGCAACCAAGTTCCTGCCAGAGGGAATTTTATTCTCCCTTTCCAGGAGGTTTCCAGCACTTTACTGGGATTTTTTTTTCCTCCTGGCACATTTCATCCCTTTCCCCAAACCTCTGGTTCTCCAGGAGAGCCTTTGGAGCAGCCTCATCCGTAACCTGACCTTGCCTCCTGTCACACTTGCGTCACCGGCTCCAGGGGCCGTGCCTGGATGCTGACAACATTCCCAACCTTAAAATATGGGTCTGGCAGTCCAGGGAAGCCAAAAGACAAATTCCCTGCTGGCTCCGGAGTGTTCCTGCAGGAAAAGTTTTGGGCAGCAGGGATTCTCCAACGCTGCCTGGTTTATTCCCACTTTATCCCACGGGAGCACCAAGAATGTGGATCCATCTCCATGAACCTCCTGTCTCCTCCTGGGATCAGGGAAATCTTTGACAAACTGTGCTCCTCAATATCCTACAATGCATGAATACTTCGGGACCTTGGGTCTTTCACTTCCCAGGCATTTTTCATGGATTCATGAGGCTTGGCAGCTCCAGGATCAGCTCCAAGCCCCTTCCTGGCAAAGGGTGGTGTTCCCTGTGGGAAGGGGCATGGGAACAGTAGTGGAGGGGAGCAGAGGGAATTACAGCTCCTGAGAAATGAGCAGGGACTATTTTAGGGCCTCTTCCCGAGGTTTAGGAATCCAACAGAGCCCATCAATCCATCCCAGCTCCTCTTCCTCGCTCCTTCCGGCGGCATCCGCGAGGTTGGGACCGACGGAGGCTCCAGCCAGCCCCGAAATGAAAAACGTAAATATGGAATATTAAAACCAGACCTGCTCCGGAGAGGAACCTTGACATCGCCACAAATCCAAAGAAGAAAGGGAAAACTCTGGCACAGAAATCCCGCATGACATCATTTTCTGGGATCACGGTGCCAAAACGGGGATATCTCCAGGAGTGAAAGCTTCGCTGCTCCTTGCCAGGTCCATATAACTTTGGGATTAAAAGGACTTTCATATTTCTGCTGCAGGAGATGGGATGGCAGGGAGGAGGGAGGTTTTCCCCATGGGAATGATTAAACTCCTATCAGCAATAACAAGGAAGAGAAGGTTTGTCAGCCGCGTCATTGATCTCCCTTCGCAATTCCTCCAAAATCCATTGGAAACTTCAGCAAGGAGCCCTGAACCCACAGAGCTGCTTGGTGGTGGAGTGAAACTATAATTAGGGTTCAGGGAATTTTTTCCTGCCATTTATCATCCCCAGTTTTCTACAAATTATGGAAAGTTCTGTCAAAACTCCACCAGGGCCGCACTCCTGCAGCCATTCAATCCCAGGGAATGGCTGATCCCACACATCCCAGAGCGATCCTTGACGCTTCCCCTCAAAACCTTCCCATTCCAAACCTCTCCCAGCAGCTCCAGGGAATAGAAGCCCCTTCTCCAGCCTCTCACTGGGAAATGAGGTGGGATTTTCCTGGGCCATGGGCTGGGAGCGGCAGAAAACTTTTGGGGAAGGTTTCCAGAGGTAAAAACCTGCTGGATTCCCCGAAAATGAAAAACTCCATATTAAGAGGGAATGTTATGAAGTGCCTGAGGGAGCTGGGAATCAAATTCCCATTTCCAAGTGCAACTTAAGGAGTTGAGGGCAGGTTTATAACCCTGCAAATGAGGGGGGGATTTGCAGCTTCTCCGGAGAGCTGGGCATGGATTTTTCCAAGTTTCTGCACAAGGAGGAGGATTTAGCTCCAAAGAACCCAAAGGATTTGCACCAAGCTGTCTTTGGGAATTTTAGATCAGCTCTTTTCCAGCCTGGGCCCAGTCTTTGGTATCTTGGGATTATCCACAAGATGATGAACCTGGATCTTCCTTGGGCCATCCCTGATCTCTGAAGGGATCTCCTCCAGCTCCTTCCAGCTTCTCCGGCCACAACCCAGAGCGAGGAGCACTGGAATCCCGGGAAAGCAGATCCTGTGCTGGTGCCAAACATCTGCAAGCCCCAGTCCCCCAGCCCATTCCTACAGCAGAGGGATGGGTTTAAATCCTTAGGATTCCAAACACTCCAGGAAAGAAATCAATCTGGGGTCCACCAGCAAGTCTCCAGAAACATTCCCCATCCTGCTCTGTGCTCTCCAAAGGGTGCTAAAGACACATGGAGCAGGTAGAGCTGATGGGAACAGTTCCAGCCTCATTTTCTTTCAGGCTGCAAACCCCATTCCATCCAAACTGCCGTGCTCCGAGGGATGGGATCGATTTTGACAGGACCACGGCTGCAGAAGTGTCAGAGCTGATTGCTTCCACCCCCTCGCTTTGCTCCCATCAATTCCAAAAGTTCTGCTCCCATCAAGTCCAATTTTCCCTAGATTCTGTCAGGCTGCCTGCTTTGTGGCCAGGCAGAGCAGCACCTCACCCTGCTTAAAAATCCCATTTTGTTGTATTTATTTTGGTGGGTTTTTTGTTTGTTTTTTTTTTTTTTTTTTTTTTTTTTGTTGTTGTTGTTGTTTTTTTTGTGGGGGGGTCTTCACTTTTTTTTTTTGTTTTTTTTTTTTTTTTTTTTTGGGTGGGGTGTTCCATTCCCAGGATTTTCCATGAGCTGAGGTGCACGGTGCAGGCACTGAATTTCCCCAGGGATTTTCTCCATGCTCCCATCGGAATACAAGTCCCGAGGGTGTTTTCCCACCCAAAAAAATCTCCTCCTTTATCCCTCCTTCCTGGGGACCCCAAGCCACGATGTCCTGGACCCTCCTAACAGGTGCCAGCCAGTTTAGGGCCTCTGGATTGGGGTTTTTGGTGGCTCTGCCTGCCCCGGGAATTCTGCTGGGTGCAGGGAAATATTTTGGGGATGTTTAAGGAGAAAATCCCTTCTCCACAGGAAACCATGAAGATGGCAGTTTTAATCACACTCAGGGGGTGCCCAGGACTGGCCACCTTTGCCCTGTGGCTGTGGGGGGATGCTCAGCATCCAGCCTTTTTTCCAGGGTTTTGGCAGGTCCACAGCAGTCTTGGAAGCGAATAACTCAGGTGCTCGTGCACCATCCTGGCAGGACAAGGATGGAAAGGATCTGACTCCAGCCTAGCTCATCCCAGAGCTCCCAATCCCATATCCACAGGGATATCCCTGCCTGGGATAGGGGAATGAGGGGTCACATCCCAGCAGGACCAGAATGGAAAGGATCTGACTCCAGCACCGGTGCCTTGCTCATCCCAGAGCCCCAGCCCCACATCCAGAGGGATATCCCTGCCTGGAATGCCGAGATGAGGGGCCCCAGTGGATGCTGAGAACTGGCACACAGCACACACCACACTTCAGGGGTTTTGCTGTCCCTCCTCATTCCCAAAGCTGCTCTTCCACCCGCTGGAATGCGGCTTTTAATGGATAAACCTGGCAGGGGACGGGCCAGGGCCACCCCTCCTCTGGTTCAGGTGGCTCCTCCATCCTCACATCCCTAAATTCCACTCAGCCCAGCCGGGCTGCAGATCCTGCCCTGGGACTGTGCTCTCACCTCCTTGAATTCCCAGCTTCCCTCCCTGCCGAGCTCTGCAGTGGGAATCCAAGCCTGGCTTCACCAGGGGCAGAACCGAATTTTGCCACGCCGAGCTTGGGGACAAAACCGCGTCCCGGCGTGGGCTGTGCTGGCATCTCCCGGCTCCCTCCTTCCCTCCCTCCCGCCGAGACGCCCTCTCCGCAGAAATCCCGGCGTGTTTTCTCCTGCCAGGATATTCCCTCCCTGCCCCGCTGCAGGACCTGCCCCTTCCCACACAATGAAGGGATCGACGCCAGCGGCAGCGGCTGGAGGAGCCAGGGAATGCCAAACCCCATCCCGAGCGCATCCCAGCCCGCTGCCCGGCAGGGCGGGGACGCGGGGACAGTCCCCTGGGGGTGGGCAGCCCCCGGGGCCAGGTGGTGTGGCGGGGAGGTGGCCACGGAGCCCCGGGATGCGGGAGAATCCCGGGAGGAAGCTCAGGGAGCGATTCCAAGGGATCCCACCGAGTGCTCCCGCTCCAGGAGAGCTGCTCTGGAGCAGGGACGGTGCTCACCCTGAGGCAGGGTGCCCACGGTTGTCACTTTTTATTAAAGTTCCTTATTATAGAAATATCCCATAAAACGTCCTGGCACTTTTGGTCCATTTCCAGAGGCACTGGGAAGGGGCTGGAGAAAGGGCTCCAGCCCGGATGCTCCTTGGGGAAGCCGGGAATTGCTCCCCTGGGCTGGGACAGAGCCGGGAATGCTCCCGGCAGTGCCCGGGGACGGAGGGAACCACGGCATCCAACAGTCCTCGGGAGTGTGGGGAAGGAGAAGGAAAAACTGAAAGCAAGGGGGAGAAAATACAATAAAATAAAATAAAGAAGGAAGACTGAGTCTCTTCCGTCATCCCTTTCCGATCCGACGGAGGATACGTGTCCCTCCGGGAATGTCCTGCCGGGGATTTGCCGAGGCAGAAAGTCACCTGTCACCGCCCAGGCTGTCCCCTTGTCCCCGCTCCCGGCTTCAGCCCCCGGCTGCAGGAGCTGATTCCAAGATTCCAGGAGTCCCTGGGCAGCTGCTCGGCGGCTCTAGGACGAGGAGGTCGGGATGGAGATTCCGTGGATGGCGCTCAGGGGCTCCGGAGCTTTCCCCACGGGGCTGGGGGGTTTTCGGTCCACCCCTGCAGGAAGGGGGAGAGGGAAAAGGACACACGAGGCAGGGGATGGAGGGACTCCGAGCGCGGGAGGACGCCCCAAAATCCGCCTCCAGAGCTGCTCGGGGTCCCCCCAGCAGCGATTGTGACCCCCAGTGACAGGGACAAGGCTGGTGGCGCTGCCAGGGACGCGGGGTGGCCCGGCCCCGAGCAGCCCCAGCCACGCGCAGAGCGCATCCCTAAAAGTTCCTAAAATCTGGGGAGTCCTGGGAGGGAACAGTGCCCGGGAGGGGAAGGGGACAGGGCATTGCCACCGTTCCAGAGGTGATGAAATTCCTGCTGAGCTCCGTCCCACCGCAGCTCAGCCCTCGGGAATTCTGCCTTCAGGCACCGGGATGTTCATCCCGGGGCTGCTGGAGGGGTTTCGGGGGAAATCCAAGAAACTGGGAAAGGGCTGAAATTGCCTGGCTGGACTTTCCTTCCTTCTTTCCAGCCTTTTCCCATTTTTCCCCACTCGCTACAGGTATCCCCCAGCCCACCCTGCCCTTCCTCCTCCAGCTCCTTTGTCGGATAATCCCACATTTTCCTCGTCCCAGAAAAGTGGCAGAACCAGAAAACCGATCCAAAGGGAAAAATGGGGAAAATTTAAAATAAAATTTAAAGAGAAAAATAAAAATCAATTCAAAAACCACACGCAAATAAACCCCACCAATAAATCAAAAACCTACAAAGGTTTAGAGAAAGTCTGGGGACAAAACAGCTTAAAAAATTGGGAAATCAGAAAATTCAGGCTCCAAATAATTTTTAAAACCTCCAAAATACGTTAAATATGCAAAGGTGGCTGTGGTCGTTTTATATACTTTTTTTTTTCTTTCCTACTTTGTAATACTTTTCTTTCCTTCTCTCTCTTTCCTTTCTGTCCCTTTTTTAAGGTGGCTGTGGTCGTTTTATATACTTTTTTTTTTTCTTTCCTTCTTTGTAATATTTTTTTTCCCTTCTCTCTCTTTCCTTTCTCTCCCTTTTTTAATTTTTTTTTTTTTTTAATCTTTAAACAATCGGTTTGAATTATTTATTTTCTCCCTCAGTCCCTCCTCCCCGGCACAGCTGAGGTTACAACTCGCAGCAGGTTAGAAACGGTAAAATTATTAAAAACCAAACAAATAAAAAACTAAATCAAACAAACAAACACAAAAAAAAAGTAACAGAAAACAACAAAAAATTTTTAAACCCCAGAGAAAACAACACAAAAAAGGACGATTAAACAGGGAATTAATTGTAAATTAATTAAAGTAATAGAAAGTAAAAAAATTCCGGGAAAAATTACAAAAATGTCGAAGGGAAATTTATAGCCAGGGCGGAAAAATCGGGATTTTTAAAACGAGAGAATCGAGCTCTGTTAATGAGACGAAATAATTAACGGGAGATAAAAGCAACGCCCCCTCGGACGGCCTCAAATTGCTCCCGTGGGATTCCCGGCAGAGCGTTCGGAGGGAAATCATTCATTAATAACCCCGGGAACCAATTAAATAAACTAACAGTTAATTATGATAACTAATAACTCTAAACAAACAGTTCAATCATTGCTGTCAGTTCACAATTAACAGGTAATTACTGGGAATTACTGATTCCCTGTGAAGGCTTCTGCTTTTGCAGAAAGGCTCCGGGTTCTTGGAATGGGGGACCAGGGGAGAGGCTCCCGCTCTGTCCGCCACATTCCCGGGGGGATGAGCAGCCCGGGGACCCCCCTCATTCCCTGGCGCTTCCCGGCGAGCGAGCAGGGAAATCCCAACGCGGGGATCCCCGGAACCCCGGCAATGGGGGGGATCGCTCAGACCCCTCCTGTCCCCGCGCTGTCCCCGCGCTGTCCCCGCTCACCTTCACTGCCGGGCTGCTTGAAGGCCATGGCCAGCTCGCCGCCGGCCACCGTCACGCCGTGGCCGTGGTGGCCCAGGGGGGTCCCCTGCGGCTGCCAGGGGGGGCCCGGGGCGATGTAGGCGCCGGGGGAGCCGCCGTAGACGCCGGGCTGGCCGGAGGGGGGGTAAGCGCAGGCCGGCAGGAATGTGCCCATGGAGGAGAGCCCCGCGCCGGGCTGGGGACAGGGACGGGCACACAAGGGGACAGGGGCTCAGAATCCGCGGGGGGATCCCGCTCGGGGGCGGACGGGGCTCCCCGTCCTCTCTCCCCACCTCGCTGGCCCCTCCCTGCTCCCCCCGCCTTGTCCTCCCCTGCCCCATTCCAGCCCCACTGGTGCCATGCTTCCCTGTCCCCTCGTGTCCCCAGCCCTCACCTGCGGGTATTTGATGTCCCCTCGTGTCCCCAGCCCTCACCTGCGGGTATTTGATGTCCCCTCGTGCCCCCAGCCCTCACCTGCGGGTATTTGATGTCGCCGTCCAGGGCAGCCTTGTCCAGCCCGTTGACCGCCTGGCCCGGCCCGGGAAAGCCGCTTCTGTTCACGCTGGGCCACTCCTCCATCTTTGGGGGGTACGCGGCCCCCTCGGTGCCAGCCAGAGCCCCTGGGGAACAAAACGTCAGCGCCGAGCACCCCGGGCCAGGCCCGAGCAGCTTTTGGGGTGAAACAGAGGGAATTCCGGCTTTTCCAAACGCCTAAACCCAAGGACTGGGGGCACAAGAATCCGCGTTCCCTCCAGCATCCCGAAATTTGGGGTCGCACGGCGGGGAGAGGCTGTGGTGTCCCCCCCAAAACCCGCTCGCCGTCTCCCCCCTCCGTCTCCCAATTCCCAATCCCCGATAATTTAGGGGCTCCAATTTCTCTCCCGACGAAGGGGATTTGGAGAAGTGACATCGGAATTTTAAGGATAAATGATTGCGCGGGGGGGAAACGCATGCGGTTGATTTACCCGGGCCTTTGGAAGGATGAAAGGACCCGCCACCCCCTGCCACGGCCCGCTTGTCCCCCCTTGGAGCCGCCGGGGCTCGGCCTTGGCGCTGCCGGTGCTCCCGGAGCCCCAAAATTCCCAGATTCCTCGGAAGAATCCTGGAGGCCGGATCCGAGTTGCCTTCTCTTCCCTTTCCTCCCTGATTTTTCCTCTCCTCTTATTTTTTCCTCTTTTCCCCTCTTTTTCACATATATATATATTTAATTTTTTTATTATTTTTAAAATCCCCCTTTGCGGAGCGAAATTCAGGGCTCCGAATTTGCGGTCGGCAATCTATCATCCCTAGGAAAATATTTTCCACATTTTTCATAAAAAGTTCAAGATGTGGCTGAGCCGAGGCCGCATCTGGCCCCGCCGCCCCGACGGGCTGGTGGAGCGGGGGGAGGCCCTTGGGAGAAAAAAGGGGAAAAATGGGGGGCGGGGGGGGAAAGAAAAATATACGAAACAAAAAAAAATTGGAACAAACAGCAAAAAAACCCGAAAGAAACAACAAAAACTCGAAATAAACTAAGAAGCTGAAACTAATAAAAAAGCAGGAAAGACGCAAAAAGGCACGAAATGAGCAAAGAGGCACGAACCAAATAAAAAAAGCCGAAAGAAGCAAAAAAGAGAAATCGCCGAGCGAGCCAAGAGGCAGGAAACAAACAAAACCCCCGAAACAAATAAAAAACCCGAAACCAACAAACAAAACAAAACAAACAAAAAAAAGAACAAAAAACCGCCAACACAAAGAGACAAAAAAAAATAATAAAAAATGAAATAAAAAAAAGCTAAACCGACAAAAAATAGGCCAAAAAAAGAAAACTCTGAAAGGATGAGGGGTGGGGGGGTCGGAATTGCCGGTACCCACCCGCCTGCTCCACGAAGGTGCGGATGCCCAGGATGTTGGTGACCGAGTGCGCCGAGGGCCAGGAGCGGGGCAGCGCCACCGGGGGTGCCCCGAGGTGTCCCCCGGGGTGCGGGCCGGCCTTGGCGGGCGGCGGGGCGGCGGCGCCGGGGTACGGGTACTGGTAGATGTGGGCGCAGGGCAGCGCGGCCGGGGGCGGCCCGGCGGGGGCCAGCGGGCCGATCTTGTTGCGCAGGATGCGGCTGATGGAGCTGACCGAGGGCACGTTGTACTTGTCGCACACGCCGTCGGCCAGCAGGCGGTCGCGGATCTCCCAGGCGAAGATGCCGGGGTCGCCCTGCTTGTAGTCGCGGATGTGCTTGACCACGGCCGGCGTGGTGACCCGCGGCTTGCTGCCGCCGATGGCCCCGGGCAGGATGGAGCCCGTCTCGTGGTAGCGGGCCAGGATCTTGCTGACGCAGCCGTGCGACACGCGGAGCTGGCGGCTGATGTCGCAGGGCCGGATGCCGAGCTGCGCCAGCTCCACGATCCGCAGGCGGATGGCGTTGGGCAGCGGGCGCCCGTTCACGAAGACGCCGCCCAGCTGGTTCACCTCGCCGTAGGTGTGCTCTGCGGGGCGGGAGGGCACGGCATGGCACGGCATGGCACGGAGCGGCACGGAGCGGCACGGCACGGGGGCGGGATGGGGATGGCGCTGCAGCGGGAAGGGGAGAGGGGAGAAAAGGGGGGAGAAAGGGGAAGGGGAAGCCAGGAAGGAGCAAAAAAGGGAAGAAAGGAAAAGGAATGGAAGAAAAGGAAAGGGGGGGGAAAAAAGGAAGAAAAATTGAAGGAAAAAAAGAAGGGGGAAAAAGGAAGAAAAATTGAAGGAAAAAAGAAGGGGGGAAAAAAGGAAAAAGGAAGGGGGGAAGAGGGCACGGCATGGCACGGCATGGCACGGAGCGGCACGGAGCGGCACGGCACGGGGGCGGGATGGGGATGGCGCTGCAGCGGGAAGGGGAGAGGGGAGAAAAGGGGGGAGAAAGGGGAAGGGGAAGCCAGGAAGGAGCAAAAAAGGGAAGAAAGGAAAAGGAATGGAAGAAAAGGAAAGGGGGGGGAAAAAAGGAAGAAAAATTGAAGGAAAAAAAGAAGGGGGAAAAAGGAAGAAAAATTGAAGGAAAAAAGAAGGGGGGAAAAAAGGAAAAAGGAAGGGGGGAAAGGAAAGGGAGGAAAAACAAAAAGAGAATGAGAGGAGAAGAGGGGAAAGAGAGAGAGAAAAAGAGCCCAAGGTAAGGGGAAAGAGAGAAAGGAGAAATACAGACGTAAAAGTGAGATAAAAGTGAGATAAAAGTGAGATAAAAGTGACAGTAAAAAAAGAATGGGGAGGAAAGACAGGGAAAGAACGAGAGGAAAAGAAAAGTCAGAAACGACGAGGGAGAAAAAAAAGGACACAGAAAAAGCAGAGCGGGACAAAAGGGGAGAAGGCAAAAGAACGGGAGCGGGAGAAGAACTCGCAGGCAGACAGCGGAGCGAAAGCGAAGGGAGGCGCGGGGAGCACGGAGCAGCCCGGAGCCCTCCCGGCACCCCGGCACCCCCAGCCGCCTCCTGCCCCTTCCCGGTGCCCTGCTCGGCCAGGAGCCCGTCCCGGAGCCCGTCCGGGGCCGGCCGCACTCACCCATGGCCCGGCGCGGGGAGGGCGCAGCCGCGGCATAGAGAGCGAGCCCGGGGGGCGGCCGGGCCGGGGGGTCCTGGCGGCGCCGGCAGCGAGCCCCGCTCGCGGGGAGCCCCCGCCGCTCCTCGGGATCAATTTGACGTGGGAATCGCGTCAATCGCGGCCGTCACGGCGGCGGCGCCGCCGCCCATTGGCTCCCGCCCGCTCCTAAATGGCCGCGGCCGGCGGGGCCGGGGGAGCCGCCCCCTCCGCCCGCCCCCTCGGGGCCCCGCCGCC
>NW_024368485.1:4012731-4063873 GCF_014805655.1 Passer montanus | reverse complement strand
GGCGGGGACCCCGCGGGGCTCTCAGGCCCCCCGAGCTGCGGGCGGCCCGGTCCGGCCCCGCGGGGTTCCCACGCGCGACAGGGACACGCACCTGCCCCGCCCGGCCCCGACGGCAGCCGCGGGTGGGGACACGGCCGGGCTGCGGGACAGGACGGGACAGAGGCGATGTCGGGAGACACGGAGCCCGCCGGGGGCGAAATCCGCCTGATTCGGCCCAAAAAAACCCCTCCCGGGAGCGAATCCGCGGGGGCGAGCGGCCGCGGCATTCCCGGGGATTTTCATCCCCCCTCACGGGCAGCTCGGCGGGAAGACCGTGAGTGTTTCCCGGGAAAGACTGGAAGGTGGGGGGGGCTCGGGGGGAAGCAGCGGGTGGAAAAGCCTCCCCTTGGGGGGTGTGAAACGGGGGGCTCGGGGGGAAGCAGAGCCTGTCACCCCCGTGTCCACGAGGGGCACCACATCCAGCTGGGACACCGCATCCGAGCGGGGAGAGGAGAAGGAAAAGCAGAGGATCGATGCTCCGGGAGCCTGGCCCGGCCCAGGGGCGGGGGTCCCGCGGGTGCTGCCGGCCCCGCTGCCTGCCCCGCCGCCACGGGCTCGCCCCGGGGAGCGGCGGTGGAAAAGCGGCCGGGAAAGGCAGGTGCGGCTCTGCCGGCCCTGCGCATCCCCGGGGATGGGTTTTTGGGGTTTTTGGGGTTTTTGGGGTTTTTTTCCCCCCCGCGGCCCGCGCGCGGAGGAGCTGCGGGGCTGGAGCATCCCTCGCTCCCTGGGGATGGGGATTTCCAAGGAAAAGATGCCGGCAGGAAAAGGTTCCCCGCACGCCACCCGCGTGCCCGGAGCCCTGCCGGGCTCCCGGGGACATCACCGGGATCCAGTCCCCGCTGGAATGTGCGCCTGGATAGAGCGGGGATGGAAAGGGAGATGGGGCAAACAGGAAAATGTAAAAAATAAAAAAGGGGGAAAGGAATAGTAGAAAGGAAACGAAGTAGAAGATGGAGGGAAATCAAAATGAAAAGAAAACGAAGAAGGAAAAAAAAGGAGGGAAGAGAGGTAGATGATGGGGGAAATTTAAAAAGGAAGGGAAAATAAAAGCAAAATGAAAATAGTTTTTAAAATTAGGATAAAGGAAAATAACTAAGGAAAAATAAGGGAAAACAGAAAATTATTGAACGGACTGGGAAAAGAAAGAGAGGAAAAGAAGGAAAACGAAAGGCGCGGCTGCTCAGGTGAGATGTGGCAGGAAAATCCCAATTAATTTGCTCCCTGTCCAGCTCCCTGCGGAACTCCAGGAGCAGCACGGCACCCCCAAATCTGCTCCCCCCTGGCCATTCCCTGCCCTGCCCTGGTCGCGATGGTTTCCATCTGCTCCGGCTCCTCTTTCCCTTCTCCAGCCCCTCTTTCCCGGCCTGAACTCGATCCGGCGTGAAAAAAAATATTTTAAAAAATCTAATTTTCCCTGGTTTTGCCAAAGCAGCTGGAATTTTGTGGGTGTTTTTATGCCGGGCTGAGCATCGGGTGACAGGCGCGATTTTACATCATTAATTTTGCTTAATAAAAATACAGAGGCACAGGGAGCTCTGGAAGCTTTCTTATTTTCTTTTTTTTTT
Source organism: Passer montanus (assembly GCF_014805655.1). Classification (NCBI taxonomy): domain Eukaryota; kingdom Metazoa; phylum Chordata; class Aves; order Passeriformes; family Passeridae; genus Passer; species Passer montanus. The sequence continues at coordinate 4,062,269 of NW_024368485.1, read as the reverse complement.
CTTTTTTTTTTTAATTTCTAATTTTTAAATAGATACATCGGGAATACGGATGGAAATATCAAGGATATTGGATAGGAACGTCAAGGATGTTCTGCTGCTGCAGCAGCTGGAGATTAGAATAGTTAAAGGTAGGGAGTCCTGGGTTTTTCACCAGTATTTATTCCCTACTATTTACTATAAAATAATTAATATTATTCTGTAATAGAATAATGCTGTTAAATTATTCCACAATAACAATCATATATTCTATTGTTGTGTTGTTATCTGCCATCCTATGTACATTATTTTATTATTTGTTATTAATTGATTACTGATTCAGGAACGCTGGGGCTCTTACAGGAGTTAGTGGAGCTCCTTTTCCATCGGGATCAAACCAAACTGGAAAATCCTGTGGGATCAGACACTCTGAAAACCCCCAGTAAGTGCTGGGTGCCTCAGCCTGCGCTTTGCATGTCAGAGACATCACAAAATTCCAACGGGATTTTTTTTCTCCCCTTTTGCCCAAATGCAGGGAGTTTGAGGATCCCAAAAAATCTTCGTGGTGGCTGAAGGAAAAAGTGTGAGAGCTCAGCAAAATAAAATCCTTCTCCAGAGCTTCCCTCTGAGCATCTCTGTCAGGTCTGTCAAGGCCACAGCTTCGATAATTAACAATAATATTTGTCAAAAGCGATTTTCTTCCGTAAAATCCCTCCCTGCCAGAGGCTCCTCAAACCCACCCGGATTAAAACCACACCACACCCCCCGGGAGTTTTTCCATTTGATTTTATTTTTTCCCCCTAAAAAAACCCTCTGCTTTCTCTGATGGGAAATTCTCAAAGTGAAAACCAGAGCGGGATCCCGGATCCTTCAAATAAAAAAAATTCCTGATGGAAAAGTTTGCCGATCCGAGGGCAACACGGAGAGTTGAAAATCCTCAATAAATCGCACGGATCCATCCTGCTTTTCTCTTTATCTGGATTTTCTCCTGCTTTTCTGCCCGGGGACCGTTTCAGTGGCTTTGGAATCTCATTCCATGCCCTGAGTGGAGCGTGGGTCCGTGCAGCTCCAGCCGCATCCCACGCCTCTGGATGTGCCCGGTGTCCCCTTTCCTTCCCAGGGCTTGATACTGAAAAGCACCGAGTATTTTGGGAAGAATCCCGGTTAACGGCGGGGTCCGGGGCTGGAGGGAGGGGGGGATTGAAGGTTGGTCCCTGCAAATCCCGCTCGGCACATCTGGGAGCCGCCTGCCAGGAGGGGCCGGCAGGAGCAGCCGCCGCCTCTGGAAAGGGCTCGGGGAGCCGGGATCCCGCAGGGAATGAGGGAAAGGACAGAGCCGGGCTCCTTCCTCTCCCTCCTGCCATTCCCGGGAAAACCGGCATGGAAATTCGTGCTGGGAACCCGCCTGTGGTGGGAGCGGGAGGTCCTTCCCACAGGGAGCCCTCCTGGAATCCTGGAATCATGAAATCCTTGAGGCTGGAAAAGCCCCCCAGCCCACGGAGCCCAGGGGGGTGTCCCTCTCCCTGGGGAATATTCCCTGGCTCCTCCAGTGCTCCGAAAGAGAAACAAAACTCCCTCCCAATATTTTCCTTCGGGATGAGGTCCCGCTTCAGGCTCTTGGCCGGGTGTAAATCCAGGCGGGATCAGCTGCCCCGGCCCGGCTCTGCAAACAAACCCCACACGTGCTGGGGCTGCTAAAGCCATTCCCGGTGTTTTCCTGGCGGGATGGATCCCTCCTCCCGGCCCCCACGGAGCGGCAGGGCCGCGGGCTTGGCGAGGAGAGGGATGTTGGGTTGTGCTGCTGAAAAAACACCTCGGGGAGGCTGGGACAGCACCCGGGGCATCCGGAGAGCTGGGGAGAGCAGGGAATCTGCCCCTCCTCGGGAAGAGCTGGGAGCAGATCCCATAGGATTTGATAATGCTTGAGTCAGGCTTTAGGGCATGGATGCACCCAGCACCGTTTAATGCAGGAGCTTCTCGTCCTGAGAGGAAATCTCACCCTCATCTTGTGGGAAAGAGGCTGGGGTGTACGTGAGGGTGGCCTGAAAAGTGGGATAAACAACCCAGTGATTTCCCGAGGGATGGCTCTGAACCTGCTGGGCTGCTCAGCCAGAAAAGTGGGGAAAAAAAACCAAAAAAACAACCCGTTGGTTTTCCTCAAGGTCCTTTGGCTTTGATGGTGGAGGCGGATTTTAAACAACATTTTATAGGCTGAATATGAATTTAACAGCGCTGAATGTGATGGCATTGAATACATAAACACTGAATTTTAGTCCTGGATTTTCCAGTGTCCCCTCTGCAGCTCCTCCCGCTGGTGCCACACTCCAGAGCCAGGGCTGTGCCCAGGGTGCCGTTCTGGCCATCCCAGCGCTCCCTGGGGCAGCTCCAGAGGATTTCCCCAGGGCCCGGAGCCATTTGGAGGCAGGTAAACTCTTTTCAGGGCTCATTTCCCAGCAGAAACTCGCCCCAGTGTGAAAATGCAGGGCCGGAGCGAGGTGAGCAGCACAGAACATTACAACCACCATAAAGGCCCCGAATAATCACAGCAAAACTCTGTTTGTTTCTCCCTGTGTGGGAATGGGGGATATAAAATGGGATTTAAAGCCGTGAAGAGCTGCCTTGTCCGCTCCAGCCAATTCCTTAATCCCAAAAGTCCCTCTCCCTCTGCTTCCCATCCCTGCCTGACAGCTCCTCCTTGCACATGGCCTTTAAAATTAAAGATGAGGGGGATAAAAAAGGATTTTTCCTCATTGCTCTGCCTCCCTGAATCTGCAGGAGAACATCTAAATAAACCAGAAAATAATTATTTATGGCTTTATAAATTGTTGTCACTAATTTCTCCAGGAGTAAAAACAACTCTTTGGAGCAAAATGGGATTTTTCAGGGGTTTTTTTTTTTTTTGTTTTTTTTTTTTTTTTTTTTTTTTTTTTTTTTTTTTTTGGGGGGGGGGGTGGGGGGTTAAGTTTGTTTGGTTTTGGTGGGTTTTTTTGGGTTTGGTTTTTTTTTTGTTTTTTTGGGTTTTTTTTGTTTTTTTTTTTTTTTTTTTTTTTTGAGGGGGGGTTAAATTTGTTTGGTTTTGGTGGTTTTTTTTGGTTTTTTTTGTTTGTTGTTTTGTTTTGTTTTGTTTTTTTGGTGGTTTTTTTTGGGTTTTTTTTTTCAGGTGTGTGGGGTTGAGTAGAAATATTTTTGAGCTGAGAAAGATTTGGGGTTTCGGACTTGTTTGGTTGTTGTTTTAATTTTTTTTTTCCCCGGTTAAGAGAAAGTGGCTGGGAAAGTTTCATTTCATTCGAGAAAAGCTCAAATGGTTTTTTGATAAAGTGAATTGTGCTGCTCTTCTGGAACAGCAGGGGTGGGATGGAGCCTTGGAATGGGAATATCCGGGATGGGGAGCATGGACTGGGATTGCAGTGGAATTCCCCCCCCCTAAATCCAACACTGCTCCCACAGGGAAAGCACCCGGGATTTTGGAGTTATTGTGTGCTACCGGAAGAGCTCCGTGCCAGAATTCTAGGCCAGTAATTGGGATAAAATGGGAATGAAATTTCACATCTTGTCCTGGCAAGAGGGAAATGGGAGCTCCCTTTGGAAAGGCTGCACGCAAACAATGCTCCTGCCACTCATCCCGTGGCATCGCCAGCCGGGCGCTCTCCGGGCACTGGTTTCCATTTATTCCCCGGGATTCTGGGAGATGTCAGCAGAATTTAACACACATGACGCGGGCAGATGAATGAGCTGGATCCTTTTCTGGGAACGAGCATTCCCGGGGCTCCGCGTGGTTCCGCAGCTCCAGAGCTGGGGGGATTTGTTCTCAGAGATCTGGACTCCATTTCAGGCCGGGAAAATCGCGCTGAAGCCAAGGGAGGCGCTTCCCACTCCCGTCAACAGGTCCCAGGAATGCACTTAGAACCCGGGTTTGACTTTAAAGCCAGGCTTAAGTCTTGCTTCTGCTGAAAGGCGAGGGATTTAAAAGAGCATTTCTGGGTTTACCTGGCGCTGGGCTTGTAAAAGAATCCTGCAGGATGCTGGAAGTTTTAGGGATCCAGGTTGTCCCTCTGCGTTGTCTGGGAGCTCTGATATCCCAGAATTGTCTGGATAAACACCATGGATATGCCCAGCCAGCAGTTTTTGGAGATTGTGCCCCATCCTTCCCTTCTCAGCTGTGATTTCCCCACGGGAGGTGAGGGATTTCCAGCCCAAATTCCTGCTCGTGCCCCTCTCCACCTTAGCTCCATCAAGGCATCAACTCCTGCTCCAAATCCTTCCTCCAAAGCAGCCCAGGTAGTGAAGAAATTCCCCCAGGACATGGCCTGGATCAGGTCATCGCCCCCAAAACACATTTGGGAGTGATCCAACGCTGGTGCCACAGGAGCCTGATGGCTCCAGATCCTTCCACGGGGAGCAGGATCCAGGGAAAAGGAGCATCAACATCAGGGAATAATGCTGGGAGCTCAAAACCCAGCTCAGGCAGAGAGATGAGGGATGGGGGGACCGGGAGAGCACAGGAAACCCTCTGCCATGAGCTGCTTTTCCCTCTCCTTACCTGCTCCAAGGTCCAGCACCTGCAGGGATTCATTTCCTCGGGATGAAATTCCTCTGATGGAAATGAAGAGATAACAGCCACAGAGAACCATCCCCATCCCGAGCCTGGCTCTGGCGTTCCCCATTGGAAATAATTTATATCCTCTGGTCTGCTGGGCTTGTCCCACCAGCCCTAATGACTGGTTCTGTTTAATTTTCAGCTGCTTAATTGCAGCCGAACACTTCAACACCACTAAATTAAAACAAGCTCCCAGCGTTTCCTTGCCTGGGCTCCTGGCCCTGCTCCAAGGGGCGCTTAAAGCAACCTCACATGGTTTATTCCTGCCACACAGGCTGCTCCCTTCCCAAAAAAACCCTGTGTGTGCCTAAACCCACTGAAATGGGAGCATGGAAAGCAACTTCCAGGCAGGACACGACCAGGGTGAGGCCGGGATCCCTCCTCCCAAAAGTATCCAGCCATTCCCATGGCCTGGAAAAGGGTTTGGGGGCAGGAGCATCCTACAGGGGAGCAGAGCCCGGCCTGGAGAGACTGCCCTGATGGAGAAGCTGCTGTTGGTGGGGTTTATCCCAGGAAATTCTACATCTTGGAGCAAATTTCCCAGTGTGGAAGCTCTGTGGGTGTCAGGTACCCATTGAAAAGGAGCCAGAGGAAATGGAGCTCCTCCAGCAGTTCATATTCCCAGGTAACGGATGTTTAGGGTTGGGATGTGCCTTTCCAGCACCATTCAGGGGGGATTGTTTGCTTTGGGGATGGATGTGCTTGGGTGGGGGGCTGGGAATCCATCAGCAGTGCCAGGGCTGGGACACGGAGCCGGGGGAGCAAAGGACAAACAGGATCTGCAGAGAGCGGGGAGAAACGAGCTGAGGCCAAAGCTGGCCCCTCTGCAGCCACCTGCAAAAAAAAAAAAAAAAAAAAAACAAGCCCAGCCCATGGAAAACTCCTATAAAGTTGAAAGGCTCTGGAAGCCGGGCAGGCTCCTCGTGCCCATAAATAATTTCCTCGTGGATCAGCGGAAACAATGCAATTAGGGGCCGGCTGCGTGCAGCACGGTGGGACTGCAGCCAGTGAATCCCTGGGAATGCTCAGACATCGGGCACAGCCCCGGCACTCCTCCCGGCTGCCCCGAGGGTTCGGGATTTTAACAAGATTTTGCCCTCTTTAGACCAGAAAAGGGCCAGGCCTGGCTGCTGGAGGGATGAAGCAGGATGCTGGGATGAGGGATAGGATGGATTGGGAAGTGGGAAATGTGGCTCAGCCTGGAAGGAGTTGTGGGATGAGGGGATGCTGCTCCATGGGGCCGTGCCCACCCTCCCCCCGCCAAAAAGAAAAAAAAAGAAAAAGAAAAAAAAAGAAAAAATAAAGGCTTTTTGCTTTTTCTTTGCTCAGAAAGCTGAGGGGAAACGGGATAAAAAGGAAGTTAAAGGAGGCCTTGCACGGACACCTGGGGGAAGGAGGAGCCCGAGAAAAGCCGGGTTTGTGCCAGGTTACCTGATCCCGGTGCGGGCTGGGGTGGGAGCAGCGGGCTGCCCGATCCTTATCTCGGCAGGACACACAATCCCCCGGGCTGTCTCTGCTCCAGCGCCGGGGAGAAAACACCTCCAGCGCATTTCCTGCTGCCAGCCCCTGGGCCGGCGGGGAGAGGGAGCCCAGAGCCAGTGACCCGCACGGGATCTGCTCTCCTGCAGAAAACTCCTTCCCCTGGGAGTAACAAAGCTGCCAGTGAACCTGAGCAGGATTGATTTTCCCCAAAAAGCCCAGCGGTCCAAATCCTGTGGGATTCCTTCCCGTCTCCCTTAGGAGCTGGAGTGCCTCCTGCACTTTTCCAAGGGAGTGAGAGTGACAGGGGACATTCGTCCATCCATCCATGAATCCATCCATCCGTCCATCCATCCATCCATCCATCCGTCCATCCATCCGTCCGTCCGTCCGTCCGTCCGTCCGTCCTTCCATCCTTTGGATCTCCGCTGCTCCATGCCCACCCTCTTCACCATCCACTGGCCAATCTCAACCCCAAAAATCTTCATTTCTTCCCCGTGGGACACAGGGCTGGGGGTGACCCCAAGCTGTGTCCCTGTCCCAAGGAGGGGGCTCCCGCAGGGAGCCACCAGCACATGGGAAAAGGCTCCAGAGCTGCTTATTCCTCCATCCTGAGGGGTTTTCTCTGGAGAGGGCTCGGCCAGGGTCCTGCCTGTGGGTGCTCCCCACAGCCCTTCCAGAGGCTGCAAAAGAGGGATGATGAGCCCAAGGAGGGTGAGCAAATATCCCAGGGTGATTTGGAATGGGGGGAAGGAAAAGGAGCTGGAGAGAACACAAGGAAACTCCCTTTCCACCAGCCCGTTCTATCTCCGCACCGAGCTGCAATTCCCTATCCCTAATTTAGGCTATCTGAACCCCAAACACCACCTGACAGAGCCTCCAGCCTTCCAGAGGCTGCAAAAGAGGGATGATGAGCTGAAGGAGGGTGAGCAAATATCCCAGGGTGATTTGGAATGGGGGGAAGGAAAAGGAGCTGGAGAGAACACAAGGAAACTCCCTTTCCACCAGCCCGTTCTATCTCCGCACCGAGCTGCAATTCCCTATCCCTAATTTAGGCTGAACCCCAAACACCATCTGGGGGAGCCTCCAAGGCTGTTTTCCAGCATGGATCTGCTCCCTGAGGGCTCTGGTTCTGCTCCATCCCGGGTGGATGTCGGCAAAGCTGCTCTGACCCAGGAGATGGAGCCACCACATCCCTGCCCCGGCTTCTCCCAGAAAACCCCGGCGAGCAGGGGCCTGCCGAGCAGGAAAAGGCCCCCTGAAGGGGATATCTTTCACCTCTTGGTGACTTCTTCCACAAATATCCCGTCCTTCAACACCTTTTTGTTGACAGAATCTTTGTCAACAGCGCCTGAACTTCAGGCTTGATCCCAATCTCCGCGCCGAGGGGAACCGGTTGTGCCAGAAGTGCCGCAGCCAGGAGAGGTGTCTGGGTGGGAACCCGGCCTTTCCATGGAAAATTCCTCCTCGATTCCCTGTCTGGAAGGGAATCTGGCTGTGGAAATTCCTGGCTATGGGACGCCCAAGGTCCTCAGAAGGAACAGGAGAGGTGGAGCTGCTCCATAAAGGTGTTGCTGCCATAAAATACTTTTGAGTTCCCAAAATGATTCTTGGATTTAGCAGCACATGGAGAATAATCCACAAAGAGCCCCAGAATTGTTTGGGTGGGAAGGGATTTTAAAGCTCAACCCATGGACAGGGACACCTTCCACCATCCCAGGCTGCTCCAGACTCTGGCCTCGAGCATGAACAAGAAAAGTTGATTATTACTTTAAAAGCATCCCTGAAAAAGCCTCTGGGAAAAAAAATTAAATATCAATATGTTGATTTTTACCTTAAAGGTTTTTTTTTTTAAGTGTTACTGGGCTTAAGGAAAAAAATGACCAGCAGAGGTGAAGGAGGCACCTTTATCCTATCAGCCGTTATTTCTGGAAATGTGAAGATCTGGAATTTGGGAATGGAGATAAAGCTTACTAGAGTTTCTCTGGAAAAATTAGAAATATTTATGGATTGTCAGCACTACCCCCCCAGCTGTGCATTTTCAGCCAAGGTTTACATATTTTAAATAACAGAGGAAAGTAAATTTTGCTTTAAAATAGCTTTGGAGAGGAAAAGAAGCTCAGGGCTGGGTGGGTTTTGGGGAGAACCTTTGGATGGCTCCAGTGGGAAGCATCACACCCCTCCATGCACAGCTCCGGAACAGGTCAGGTGTCAGAATCCTTGCCTGGGGAGTCTCCTGGAGGGGGAAAAGAGAGGGAAAAGCCGGGAAAAGAGGCGGGAATGTGCTGCCAGCCTGGAGGCTCCCTCTAGCGCCGCTTCCCAGAGCTGCCAGGGGCCAGGGATCCTCTCCTCCCAGCAGGAAAACCTCTGGAGGGGAGAGCTAGGGGACAGCCCCAGCCATTCCCTGCTCCAGCCATTCCCTGCTCCAGCCATTCCCTGCTCCAACCCTCAGGACACGTTTGGGTGCCCTTTTACACCAAAACCCCAGGCAGGGACCCCAGGGACCCTGAGCAGCGTGGTCTCAGCCAGCCTGGCCTTCCTGCCCAGATCCCAGCGTGGCAAATCCCGGGAAGCGCTGAGAGCAGTGGGAAGTGCCAGGTCCCAGCCCTGGGGACATCCCCGTCCGTGCTCCCCTGTCCCTGCCAACGCACACACAAGTGCCACTCGTCAAATATTGACCCTGGCTGAGCTGAGATGGATCCGTGTCCAAACTGTGTCCAAAGCCAGAGGTCGGAGTTCCTGGATCCACCTGGATGCTCAGCTCTGCCCCACACACGTCCCCTTCTGTCCCGCCCATGTCCCCGAGGAGGGAGAGGGACAGGGACAGCCATGGGGACGGTCATTGTGGAGCCAGGGGCAGCCAGAGCCTTTTCCAGCAGCTCAGGGACTGCCCCAGATCCCAAATCCCCATCCCATGAGGAGCAGCCTCATCCCTCTGTGCCCTGTGGAACATGACTCTCCCAGGTTCTAAATTCCCAAATCCCCATCCCATGAGGAGCAACCCCATCCTTCCACGCCCTGGGGGACATGACTCTCCCAGGTCCTAAATTCCCAAATTCCCAAATCCCCATCCCAAGAGGAGCAGCTTCATCCTGCTGTGCCCTGGAGGAGGTGACTCGCCCAGGTCCCAAATTCCAAAATCTCCATCCTACGAGGAGCAGCCTCATCCCTCTGTGCCCTGGGAGACATGACTCTTCCAGGTCCTCGATTCCCAAATTCCAAAATCCCCATCCCATGAGGAGCAGCCTCACCCTGCTGTGCCCTGGGAGATGTGACTCTCCCAGGTCCTAAATTCCCAAATTCCTAAATCCCCATCCCATGAGGAGCAGCTTCATCCCGCTGTGCCCTGGGGGATGTGACTCTAAATTCCCAAATTCCCAAATCCCCATCCCATGAGGAGCAGCCCCATCCCTCCATGCCTGGGGGACGTGACTCTCCCGGGTCCCAAATTCCCAAATCCCCATCCCATGAGGAGCAGCCTCACCCTGCTGTGCCCTGGGAGATGTGACTCTCCCAGGTCCTAAATTCCCAAATTCCTAAATCCCCATCCCATGAGGAGCAGCTTCATCCCACTGTGCCCTGGGGGATGTGACTCTAAATTCCCAAATTCCCAAATCCCCATCCCATGAGGAGCAGCCCCATCCCTCCATGCCTGGGGGACGTGACTCTCCCGGGTCCCAAATTCCCAAATCCCCATCCCATGAGGAGCAGCCTCACCCCGCTGTGCCCTGGGGGATGCTCCCACTCCAAAGCCTTCCCGGGGCTCCATTCCATGGGATCTGTGTCCCCTCCCGGCACGATCTCCTCCCTCTCCCTGCACAGCATCCTCCAGGACCGCGCCTGGCGGCGGGGGAAAAAAACGGGAGAGGGGTCTGGGGCTTCCCAGGGCACGGAGGGCGGAACGCGGCTGCTCCCATGGGATGGGAGCCCGGCCGGGCCGCTCCCAGGAACGCGGCTGCTCCCGTGGGATGGGAGCCCGGCAGCGCTGCAGCATCTCCCCGCGCCGGGAGATGGCAATCTCCATCTTCCGATGGCATTCCCGGCGCCGGGAAGGAGCCTGATGGGGCCGTGACACCCGCGAGCTCCCAGCTCGGCCCTTCCAAAGGAGCGGGATTTATTCCCCGTGCTCGGATCAATATCGGGTATTTACCCTGCGCTGCTTTATCCGCCTGTGTCGTCCCGAATAACCCGGGGGAAATTGGAGTGTCCCGGTTATCTGTTTGCCATCTGCCCCGGGCTTGGCGGCTCCATGGGCTAAGCTTTGGATCAACAGGGTTTTATTGGTTCCTGTCACTGCGGGCTGGCAGCGGCCGGGCTGAATGAGACATCAAACCCCGCTCCTTCCCTCCTCCCTCCTCCCAGGCTGCCACGGCTCGGCTTTGTCGGGAAAGGGAGAAGAAAATGGGGATTGCACTCAAGTTTCCAGCATTCCCTCCCTTCCATGGCAGCGGGAAGAGCTGGGGGTGCTTCCCCTCCTGGCAAAGGAGGAGAGGGTGGGCACAGCTCCTTGTTTAATCCTAATCTTACTTCTAGGATTAAAAAGCAGCCTGGAATCCAAACCCTGCTTTCCAAGATTCCCATCGCTCCTCTCACCTCTGGAAGGTGGGGTGGGATGGGTGCAGAGACAGCCACAGCAGAGCAGGAGGGCACAGGGATGGGGCTGGGACCTCTGGAGTTCTCCTCATGCCTGGGTGGGCAGGAAAGGCTCTGCCAAATCCCAGGGACAGCAGCGAGCCCTACCCTGCCCAATTCTGAGCAAATTCCGGATGTTTTTAAAAAAAATAAAAGGTGAAAGGGTCACCCCTGGGAGGCCTCGTCCCGATGTCCCTGCCACAAACCCAGCCACGTCTGGGTTTAGTGACCTGTGCCAACCCAAAAATAGGCAGTGAGGGCTGAAATCCTGGTGGATCTCGGGCATCGTGGTCCCACACATTCCTGGAGCAGGGAGTTAATGAAGCAGCACGTTGGCTTTATCCAGACCCATCCCAGCTTGGCTGCCTCTCCCAAGTTTCTGAGGGGAAAAGAGATTTGATTTTCCATCATTATAAAGGGGAAAAAAAACACCAAGTTTTTTTATAGGAAACATCATCTCTGCAGGGGATCCCACATTATACAGGTGGCATCTCCCTTAGCTGGCTGTGAGGTGAAAGGGGACACTCATTCCCAAAAAACTGCTTGGAAACACAGCCATGGCATGTGGGAGCACATCTCCTCCTTCCCACTCCTTTTTTTCCCCATTTTTAATGGTACGAATGGCCCAAAATTCACCTGAGGGGCGGCAGCGGTGCTGAGCCGAGCTCTGGGAATTTGAGCCAGGCGAATTCCAGCCTAAATAACCTGTGAATGTGCGAGTGCAGGGCTGCTCCCTCCTCACCGAGATGTCCTGGCTGGGTTTTTCTATTACTGCTATCAGGAGGATCTCGGCAGACAGATGCATTTACTGTTTGCCGCCCGAAGATAATGAAAAGAAACAGTTTATAAAATCAGATTAGGGGTGGAAAAATTGCCTAATGATTATAATTCCCAACCCCGCCGCTGAATAATGATGTATTCAAGAGTTGTCACCGCGTGATGAAAGGGGCCTCATATGAGAGATGCTCGCCTCTGAAGCATGACTGCGGATGAATTGCAGCCAGATACAATCCCGAGATAAGGGACAATGAGAGCCTCGAGAACACTTCAGAACGGGCTCCTCAGCACGCAGCCAGAGCCGCAATAAAAGCCCGTGGATTTAAAAAAAAAAAAAGTTTCCAAACGGTTTCTGATAAAAGACGAGCCAAGGTGAAGGGGGAAAGAGGGAGAATCCCCCAAATCTGTGTGCACAGCCAGGTGGGGAAAGGAAAACCAACTCTGTAGGCCCCAGAGGATGGATTGGAAAGGGAATGCTGTGGCTTCTCCTTGGAAAATCTCTCCTCTGAGGCAAATCGGGGTGTGGGTGGGCGTGCCCTGGCTGGCAGGGGGGATCAGCTGCTCCCAGGGCGAAGGATGGATCCACAAGGAAGGAGGGAAGCGTGGCTTGGGCATCCACCAACTCCTGCCCAGCCCAGGAGCCACCCAGCCTCGACCTGCCCCAAATCCCTGAATGCCATTGGGGATTGAGGAGCTCTCCAGCTCCCAAGGCCTTTCCAGGAGCACCTTGGGCAACAGCTGGGCATGGAAAAGCTCCCAGAGCAGCGCCAGGATGTGTTCCAGCAACGTGGAAAAGCCAGGAGCTCACATTCTCCAAAGGAAGACCAAAAAGCAAAGGAAGCCAAGGATGACCAAAGGAAGAGCAAAAACCACAAGGATGGGATTGGAGTCACCCTTCCCTTGGGAGCAGCAAGCCGTGATCCCACCAGGAAGAAGGGAAAAGATAATTTTCCACATTCTCCACGGCCTGAAATGCAGATGTCTGCACTCCCAGCAGCCGTGGCACCGGGAACGCCGATGATTTATGGGAAGCTGCACCAGCATTCATTATTCATGTGGAAAGCAAGGGAAGGGCTTTGATACGGATCGGGAAGAGCTTCAGATCCATGGGGGAGATAAACCTGAATGGATGGTGTCACCCAGAGCGGGGGTGGAGCTCTGGGGCTCATCTTGGGATCGCCCAGGACAGCTGCACTGCCAGGACAAGGCGGGCACTAATTCCAACTGGAACACAGCTGCACCCCAAAATCCCTGCGGGAATTGCTGCTCCCGATTGATGCCAAGGCTTTGTTTGCTGTGGGTGCCCACAAACCTTCCTTAGAGCGCAATTCCCCCCAAAATCCGCCCATTTTTAGCTCAAAATTCCACCAGCCGCCCCAAACTCCGCCTCACTCGGGCGGAGAGGGAATGGCAGGATCTGCCAGGAATGCTGCATCCCTGAGGTGTCCTGGCACTGCCTAATTACAGCTCGATTCCTGCTAATGAAGGGACACCCGAGCGCCGGACGCAGCCGCTGGTGGCGCAGTCTCCCCCTAAGCGGCTGCAATTAGAGCGCTCGCCGCTAATTGCGCTCATTAACCTCGCCCCAGCAGCTGCAGGAGAAGCAGCTCCAGGGCTGGCGGCGTGGTGGAGCGTCCCTGGATTATCCCACTGGCATCCAGGACAATGCCATGGCAGTGGCATGATCCCAGACCCCAAAAGGCAGGAAAAGGCAGGAAGTGGGTGCTGGGGCTCAGGAACATCAAAGGCTTTCCCAGTGCTGATTCCCTTGGATAAAAGCAGTTGTTTGTGGGATCAAACCCAGGCCTACAACACCCAAAACTGGGCTGGAATCCTGGAAAAGCCAAATGCCACAGGAAGCAGAGCCAGCAGCACATCCTAACCCAGCACATTTCCCCCCTCTCCCTTCCCAGCGCTGCCCGGGCTCAATTTTGGTTTGGCTGATTGGGTGTTTATATTTATTCCTCTGGCATTATTTCTATTTTTAACTTCCCAGACTGCAGGAAAAAAACCAAACCCCAAACTTTCCTGTGGGCTCTCCAATTCTCGCAGCTCATTCCCAGGGAATGCAGCGGGGCAGAGCCCGGGAGCCCCAGCACCTCTCACCCAAGAGCCCTGCTGTGCTTGCAGGGAGAGCACGGCCCTGCTCCATCTGGCAGCCAGGCCTGGAATCTGCCAGGAAGGAATCTTTGCCTCGTTTTCCCTGTTTCCAGCAGGATCTGTCTGTCTGTCACCTCGTTACAGCTCCTGCTACCGAATCCCAGCTGGGCTGGAGGCAGAGCACAGAGAGGGAACGTGAGATCCCACAACTCTTTCATCCCAAACTTTCTGCCCTTTCAGCCTTTCTCCACGGGATTTGTTCCAGCCAAAGGCTCCTGATCCAGAGGGGCCCTGGATACAGGGATGCAGACACCTCCAACCCGATTTCAGCTTCCCAACCCCACCACATCACTCTGGAACCCTGAATTCCCTGCTAAATGAGCTTCCCCAGTTCTCCAGCTCCAAACCAGACTCCCTGGGAGAAATTCAGTCCCTTTCTCCACTGGAAAATTCATATTTTATATTTTCCCATCCGTGCCTTATTTTTAAGCCCTTTCTCTCTCCCTTTTTTTTTTTTTTTTTTTTTTTTTTCTTTTTTCTGGACAGCGAGTGTGCTCCTTTTGTCCCCGCTCTTTCTCTGGCCCTGATCCTGCGACAAAACATTGCCACCCGAGCATCTGAAGCGGCAGCACAGCCCCCATTCATGCCCTGCGCTCACCCCGTGACTGCGACGGGACAAACTCACGGGGCAGAAAGTTGTTTGTTGTCCCTCAAACGGCTCCATTGTCCATTGTTGGGGTTCCTTCCTGAGCTACAAGTCTTCCTTCAGCTCTGCTCCGCAGGGGACGGGCACGGCCAGCGCCCCCGGGGCTCCTGGCGTGCTGAGGGGACATCTCTCCTAAAATTCTGCCCCGCTCGGCAGCGCTGGGTAGGAATCTCCCTGCCTTTATCCGTGGGGCTGTGCTGCAGAAATGGAGAATAAGCTCATTTTCCACTCAGCAAGACCCCCCCGCCTGTGTCCAGCCCCCAGCCCCATCCCAAAATCCGCAGCTTTGCCCCCTGATGGGCAGAGCCGGGCTCTTCCCTGCCAAATCCTTGTGGCTGGAAAAGGCTGAGGAGAAAGGGCTTTTCCCAGGAGGGGCTGAGTGCATCGGGCATGGTTCCTCTCCAGGGCCTCGTGCCTGCCGAGAGGGGAGATAAAAGGTCCTTGTCCTCCCCAAATCAGCTGCCTGGCGGGAGCAGGGGGAATGAAAAATATCCTGGAGCAGCGAGACCCGGGCCAGGCGGGCCTTTCTGGGAAATCTCTGGATGGTTTGGGATGGAAGGGACCCTAAAGCTCGTCTCGCTCCCCCTGCCGTGGGCAGGGACACCTTCCACTGTCCCAGGTGGCTCCAGGCTGGCCTTGGACACTTCCAGGGATCCAGGGGCAGCCACAGCTTCTCTGGGCACCCCGTGCCAGGGCCTCACTAATCCTGCAGTAAAAATCCCTTCGGATAGTTCGTCTAAATGGGCCTCACTTCGTTTTAAACCACACCAAAAATCCCGAATCCATCTCATTTGGAAGCACTAAAAGTGCCCAAATCCAGCCCGTTTTGAGGGATGCAGGGATCCAGGCACGAGGCTGGCAGGGGAGCGGGGCACGAGGAGCTCCTGCCTCCGCTGGGTGACACTTCCCTGGGCTGGGAGGTGGTTTTGGGGACATTTCGGGGCTGTTTGGGCCGAAATCCGCCTTGCCGGGCGCCGGGGCGAGATGCGGGGAGCGGCCACACGGTGTCAGCGCAGATCGCGACATCCGCGGCCCCGCCGCCAGCTGAGCCCGTGCCACGCCGAGGGGACACGGGGACCCGGTGGCTGCCTCCCCGCCGGGCCCCGCTCCTCCTGCGGGGACCCCCGGGTGCCACCGCTGTCACCGGGGGCGGTGGCAGCAGGGCCGAGCCGCGCTGTCCCCGCTGTGTGACACCGCGCCACGGGTGACAGAGGAGCTGTGCCAGCACCCCCGCTGCGGTGCGGTTATCCCGCAGCCCCCCGTCCCTTTTCCTGCCCCTTTCCTTCCGTCCATCCCCCTCCTTGGCGCTCCTTGTCCCACCCATCCTCTGCTGCCGCGTTCCCAGAGCATTTCCAGCCCCGGCCTCCTCTCCGTGCGCCAAAACCTCTCGTTGTCATGGAATGCCAGAAGGGTTTGGGTTGGAAAGGAGCGTGAAGCTCACCTCATTCCAGCCCCCTGCCATGGGCAGGGACGATGCCGCTGTCCCAGGTTGCTCCGATCCTCTTCCAACCTTTTTCTTCCATGGGATTTTTAGTGGCACTGCTCCCGAGGCACTGAGAAATTCCCCAGCTCCACCCCTCCCGAAACAGGGAGTCCTGCGTGTCCCTCCTTCCCGAACACCAGAATTCCCGAGGCTTGGAAAACACAAAATCCACCAGTGCAGACCCTGGCACAAGGCAGGGAGCAGCAGAGCCCCGAGCTTTGCTCTGAGGAGCAGCACACGCCAGGTGGGAATGTTCCATGAGCTTTGGATTGAAAACCAAAAAAAGTAACCAAAATTCCTTTGCTCTGCACTGCAGTTGTTTGCGGAATCTGGTATTGACCAAAACTCTGGGTTTTTTGCACCTGAAGTGCCGAGATCTCTGCCCACACTTCCTCAGCCTGGGAATTGATGGCACTTAAGGAACGAGACCAGGCTCCCTCAGCCATTCCCTGAATTATCCCTGCTCTGGAGAATTCCAGGATGGAGTTCCACCGGCACGGAGGGGGCTGGAGCAGGAGCATCCTCGGGTCAGAGAAACAATTCTTCTTCAACACCACCGGATATTTGGGTTGGAAAGTTCTCCCCACAGGAAAATCCAGTGGGATTTTTCCCCAGGGACAAAGGCTGCGGAAGGAGGGGAAACTTGTGGTCCAGCTTTTGGGATTCTCCCCTCTCTGCCTCCAGGGGATTTCCCGTGTGCTGATGGGGCAGGGAACGGGAGGGAGATCTGCTCCAGCTCCCCAGCAAACCGCAGCCCAGCACCCCCAAAAAAATCCCTCTGTGAATCCAAACCTTCACGGCCCCACGGACAGAAGCCCAGGACGAGCACCTGGTTTTGGGGGCGAGGGTGGCACCCGGACACTGCCAGGCTCTCACCCAGTGACGAAGGGACACAGCGGCTTTTGGGAGGCTCCGCGGGTTCCCGGTTTGTGGCACCCTTCCGAGCCCCCCATTCCCCCTCCCCAGCATTCCAGGGAGCGTGTCCCGGCCAGCTCCAGAGGGATGCGGCTGGAGAGCCGAGCTGGAGCGCGGCTGCCAACATTAAATTCTGCTCCAGCTCTCCGCGTCACCTTCAATTTCTCTCTAAGCCGCCGTGTTTATTTAACCGAATCTGCCTCCCGTCACTCGGAGCAGCAGCACTCAACCTTTAAACAGCCCAAGAGCCACTTCAGCCCGCGGCGGATGCCGAGAGCTCCCGAGCCAGGCAGGCACAAAGGAGCCGCCGCTTTGTGCCGTGGGCGCCTCCAGCCCGGCTCATTCATCCCGCCCGAGCTGGAGCTCATCCCGAGTTTTCCAGCCGTCCCGCACGGGTGAAAGCTCCGCTGCGGCCCGTGGGTGACCCACGGCAGCTTCTGGCCGTCGTGTGCCAGCACCGCCCGCGGGCAGCTCTTCCCGTCACCTTTCCATCCCCAGCGCCAGGGAAAACATCATTTGGGAGCATCAGCGCTGCGCGTCAGCCTCCAGGACAAAACTGCTTCCCCCAAGGCTCTCCAAGCACCCAGAACTTCCCAGCCCCCAGGGGAATCCAAGGCACACCTCGGACTGGTCCCCAGTGGGAGCCCCAGCACCCAGCAGCTCCCGAATCCCACCGGAACCTCCCTGTCTGTGCCACAGGGGCCAGATCCAGCAGGATCTCGCTCTTCTGCCGCTACAGAGGCCCCAAACGCCTCCCCAGACACTTCCCAAAGCTTTGGGCGCTGGGATCAGCCCTTCCTTTGGCAGGGGCTGAGGAGGAGACGGGGAAACTGAGCTGTGACAAATCCATCTCCACACTTGTCACCCTGGGAGCAAGCCCAGCTTCCCGCTCCCGCTCCCGGGAGTTTCGCGCTGGCTCCGGGGCCACCACGAGGCGCTCAGGAACCCAAAGGCAATTCGTAGGGAGGAAAAACCTTGGCTGGCTTCGCTGTTTACTCTCGTGGAGCATAATGAAAATGTTAAAACGCCGAGTCACTTGACACCTGCCACCCCGGTAATGCACTTGCTTCACTTTCTTTTTCTTCTTTTTTTTTTTTTTTTTTTTTTTTTTTTTGGTGAATTTATTTCAAGCTCTTCAATTCCCCTGAAGTTGAGGAGGACTCGCTGCATATTCAGCGAGCCGCCGGGCTCTGACACATCTCACGTCCTCCGCCGCGTTAAATCTCTTCATTTATTCTTTTACAGACAGCCCCAGAACTCGCTCCGTGCTGAATAAAATTACCTCGCGTGTCCTTCAGGAAAATAATGCAGGGCTTTTGGAGCGAGTGCGGGAAGTTCAAGGCAAACATGCCAGGTGGCCAGCACGTGAAGAACGAGTCGCTGAACCTCCCTCGTCGAGCTGTCATCTCCTCCTCGGGCTCGCCTGGCTGCGGACAGGCTCGGCCCCGGTGAGCGATGAGCAGCCCCGGAGGGATGCTCCGAGCCCTGGAACCACAAACACGGGGATCCCAGGGCAGCCTGGGCTGTGGCCACTGAGGGCGAGGGAGGCGATGCCTCTGCTGGGGTTTCTTGTGGGTTTTTGGGGTTATTTTTTGCAGATAATGATCCTCCTCTTGTTTGCTGGTTCAAGGAGAGGCAGGAGGGCGGAGGACAGGCACCTGCATCCCACAGGATGCCCCGCTAGGGATAAAACGCCCCCTGAGCATCCCCGATCTCTAAACCCAAGGAAAACCGAGATTCCACATCCACATACCTCCCACTCCCAGTGGGAGCATCCTCCAGCTCCATCCTGCTGCTGGGAGCTGGAGAAACGGGAACCAAAGAGCCTGACCTCAGAAACCCCAACTCCTTTTCCTGCTTCCCCGGGCTCCCCCTTTCCCAGAGCCTCTGCTCTCCCCCCTGCCACCACCACGTGTTTTCCTCCCGAGCCCCCGGGTGCTCTCGGTTATTTAACGTGGCCGAACCTCTGCCTTTTGTGCAAAGCCGAGCCCGAGCAGCCCGGGAGAAAGTTGATCTCGGTGTTAATTTGGATTAGGGATGCACACACGCAGCAGAATAAAGCTGGGGCTGCGGGCTCCTCTCGCTGTGTAATTTGTTCTCCATTGTCAGCGTCGTTGTTGATCCCGAAATTACAGAGCCCCAGGAGTTATTCAACACGAGATGTCGGACATGAAAAGGGAGAGAGGCTCGGGAAATGACCGCGAGGAGAACATTTAAATCAGTCCTGAGATTACAGAGGCGCAGAGCACAAAAGGGACTCCAAGCTCCTTCGGTTTCCTTCCACCGCCTCTGAGTGTTACCTGAGAGGGGGAAAATCCCAGATGGGTTCAGCACGGTGAGGAAAAGCCCAGGAATCTCCTGCCTCCCGCACAGCCCATAATTACCCTCAGAGCAGCACAGGTCAGGCATTCAGCACCCAGCTAATCCCCAGGCAGGAGCTGCACCAGCTCACCTGCATCCCTGCCCCCTGGAAAACCTTGGGAGCTCATGGAAACATCCCAGAGTGGTTTGGATTGGAAAGGCCTTTAAATCTCAGCCAGTGCCACCCCCTGCCTGAGGCACTTCCACTGTCCCAGATTCCCCATCCAGCCTGGCCTGGGACACCCCCGGGGATGGGGCACCCTTGTACAGCTCAGAGTGCTGGTGGTCCTATTTCCCTCTCTTTTCCATGTATTTTCCTCCTTTTTAAGGCCTCCCTGCTGCTTTGCTCTGCCTGCACAGCGATTGAAGGCTGATGTAATTCCCAGTTTCCCCCAAATTTACAGCAAATCCCTGGGGATGGAGCCAGGTTTGCCAATGCCGCTCCTCTCTCAGCAAAGGCAAGAAGCAGCCCCTCCACCCTCCCAGCCAGGAGTATTTCCAAGGCCCCCAAATTCCTGGAAAATCCCAAATCCAGCCAATTTCTCCTCTGTCTCTCACTCAAATCGGGGTTTTATGAGCCCCCAGCCCTCCAGGGGGGAGGAAACCAGACCTTGCTGTTGCTGTGAATAATATTTGGTGATAAGGAAATCTTTTAGCTTTACTTCCAATTATCTCTTTTTCAAACGGCGAGTTTTATCTCAAAAGGAATCAACTTTTCTCCACCTTTGAAGAGCAGAACCCTCCTGATATTCATTACATGACTCAGAACCTTCCCTTTGATGGAGAACTTTGGATTAGAGGCAGCATTCAGCATCCTGATTAGTACAAATGTGACCTACTACTGCAGCAGTTTGCTTGGAGGAGCCCAAGAGGAGGAAACAAACCCTCAACGGGCATTATCCAACATAAATGCTGAATTTATTAAAGGAAAAAGAGGAGGGGGAGAAAAAAACCAGCCAAAATTGGCACATTTTTCTGGCTGGAACTGCAGGATCCCATCCTCACTCATCCCCTCTCCCCAATGGCTTCTCCTGCTTCTCCCGGGGCTTGAGCCCCAGAAATTCAAGTCTGAGTGGGTAAAAAAAAGGGGAACATCCCTAAAGGTGCCCACAGCCCCAAAAGCCCGAGTCCCACTAAGGAAAAGATCCAACCCAGGTATTTTTTTGTTATTCCTGTGCCTGGAAGTGGCTGCGTGGGGATGAGCAACAGCCACCCAACACCTGGAGCTGAGCATCCCGAGGGAGCTGCACAGACTCCAGCAGCCCAGCTCCCGCCATTCCCAGGAAAACGAGCAGGATTCAACAGGAAAACGAGCAAGATTTAACAGGAAAATTCTCTGTGCGAGGTGGGCTTGGTGTTTTTGTCTCTCGGGCCGCCCTGTGCCCACAAGGAAGCATCCAGGGGTGCTGGAAAAACATTTATCCATAAAAGCCGAGGACATCAAATACCCTTCCCTGCACTCCCCACCTCCCCGAGCCAGCCTAGCTACTGGGACATCCTGGTGGGAAGGAGCAGCGAGGGCTGGGGTTACACATTAGCCAGAGCAGCCCGGGGCCGGGGATGGTTCCCGGACAGGAGGAAAGAGCAGCCGCTGTCCCGGTTAATGTGTAACAGCCCTGCCACGTCCGCCTCACCTTCTGCTCGCCGGCAGCTGCCAGGGGAGGCACCGGGCCCGAGCCGGGCCAGGCAGGGCTTGTGAGCCCTTCGGGGGCACCGGGAGGGTGGGCAGGGAGGGGCCGGCCCTGGGATCTGCGGGGAGGGAAACCTGGGATGCTTTGTCCCCAGGTCATCGTGAGTGAGCCAAGTCCTGCTCAGAGCGCCCTGGCTCCCTGTGCCTTCCCCAGATGTCTCCCACAAATCCATGTCCCGTTCCCATTCTATGTGTGCTTCCCTCCTCCTCATGCTCCTCCTCACATTCTCCTTTTGCTGGCTGAATGGCTGTGGCAGGAACTTCCCTCAGGGTTGGGTTCCAAGGCACAGAGACCCCCAGATATTATCCGTCCTCCCACCCCACAAGACCCACCCTGTTCCACTGAGATCCCACTTTTCCTATCAGAAAGTGGGATCCCATCTTTTCCACAGAAGTGGAAGAACCTGGGCATGAGCCCCTCCCAGCCCAGCTTCAAGGGGCCCCTGAAGCTCTGCCACGCTGTCACTTGGGATGTGGCAGGGTTTCCCAGGAGTGTCCTTGGGGCACGTGGCACTGCTGACCTGCTCCCACTGGGAGGGTCAGCAGCCAATGCTCCCACCAAGATTTTCCATGTGGAAGCCACCAGTGACGGGCAAGTCCAGATGGAAAATGAGCCCAGCAGCACTCTGATCTCCCAGAGTGTCAGAGAATCACGGAATGTCCTGATCTGGAAGGACCCACCCCATCATCCATTCCAGCTCCTGGCCCTGCACAGACACCCCAACAACCCCACCCTGAGCATCCCTGAGTTGAGCTGGAGCCGTGACCATTCCCTGGGGAGCCTGTTCAGCGCCCGACCACCCTCTGGATGAAAATATAATAATAATAATATCCATTCCAAACCCTCCCTGCTTAGCAAGGCCCTGGTGACCATTCCCTGGGGAGCCTGTTCAGTGCCCGACCACCCTCTGGATGAAAATATAATAATAATAATAATAATATCCATTCCAAACCCATCTCCCCTGGGGACAGCGCTGCCTCCAATCCTGCCTGCTCCCTTCCCAGGAAGCCACCGGCCGCTCTTGACGCCACCACCGCCACTGCGTCCCTTTGGGCGCAGCATTCCCAGCAGCAGCCTGGCTGATCCAGGCTGATCCAGGCTGATCCGGGCTGATCCTGGCTGACAGCAATCCCACCTGCACTCCCACCACGGCGGGGGTCCGGGCGGTGGGAGACGGACGCGTGATTGATGGGGCGCCCGCGATACGGCGCGCGCTGCTTATCTGCGCCTCGCGGTGCCTGCGCCTCGCTCCCCGCCTCCGTGGCATCACTGTCACTTGGCTTGCCTTTTTTTTTTTCCCCACCCTGCTTGGTTTTTCCCACTGGCATCACTGTCACTTGGCTTGCCTTTTTTTTTTTTTTTTCCCCCACCCTGCTTGGTTTTTCCCACCGGGGAAGCTGTTTCACCTGCGGGGTTTGTGGAGTTGGGTGAAGGGTCCCGGGCAAAAGGCGTCGTTCGTAAGCGCGGGTGGGCGCAGCGGAGTTGGAGCGGATGCTTTCCATGGAGAGCAAATGCTCTCCGTTTTCTGGAGTGAAATCCATCCAGAGCAACTTCCTGAGGGATTCCAAGCCCAACACTGCAGTGGAGAATTCCATCCGAGAAGTTGGGTGTGCGTGGCAAGACCAAGGTTGGCTGTGGAGACAGGGGAAGAGGGGAGGAGAAAACCAGTAGGAGTGGGAATGTCATTGGTGTCACCGGGGCATCCTCCCGCTCCCCCTGCTTCCCCAGGAACATGGGCCTCCACTTGGAAACGCTGGGAAACCTCCCCTGCTCTGCCAGGCAGGTGAGATGAGGCCAAGGCCATGGTGTCCCCATGGTGTCCCCAAAACTGCTGTTGTCACAGGACCCCCACAGCCCACACATCCTCCCATGTCCAAGCTGGTGTCCCCACCTGGGGCTGCTGTGTCCCCACCACTCCCACCAGCACCTGCTCCTGCTCCATCCCAAGGAGCCAGGAAAGGCAGAATAATGTGAAATAAAATGAAATTCAATTTGTATTTTACAAAGTGAAGAGTGGGTGCCTCATTCCAGACAAAACCTGTCTAAGTGGGGCAACCCCCATCTCACTCCACACAGGTTTCCTCCTTCCCTGCCCCATTCCAGGTGCCAGGAGCAGGAGCTGGAGCGAGCTGCAGCAGATTGTGCTGTGTGCTCAGCCTGGGGACAGCCCGTGGCCATCTGTCACCCCCAGGTGTGCGCCCAGCCCGGCACAGGGACCGGCTCGGGCTCCTCAAACACACCAGGGTTGTAAAGCGGGCTGTGGGGGTGTGGGGTGCTCCCCCAGCCCCTCCACCTGCTCCTGTCTGCTCCCTCACGTTCCCTGGGCATCTTTTTAATTCCTTCTGCAAACCAGGCTGGAACAGGGAATTCAGCCCAGACTTCCCGGGTCTTGCTCTTCCCTGCCATGTCCCAGCTCTGTGCTTGGGGCTCTCTGGATTCCTTCACTTTTGGGAAAGGGCTGTGGATGACAAGTGGAAATACATCCCTTCAGCCAGGGAATGCTGGGGGTGTTTCACCCCACCTGGGCATTCCAAGCCCAGAGCTCCCAGACAATTCCCAGGTCTGGGACACCAAGAGGCACCAGCGGCCTCTGCTCAGAGGAGCTGAGTGACTGCAAATACTTGGGAATAAGCATCCCATCATGAGGTGCAGCCCATTCCAGCCTCCCCAGACCGGAGTCCAGACCTCCCACCTTCACCCCAACCCCTCCAGAAGATTCCGCACGGGATGTCTGAGGAGCAGAAAGGACTAAATTTCCAAGGCTGAGTGAAACCTGCTTCACTCTCCAGTCCCTGGCCTGCTGTTTGGCTCCAGCAGCTCTGGGGCATGGTGAGATCCACACAGCAGGTGCCAAAACACCCTCAAAGTACAAATAATGAACAAAAAAAAAGGGTTTATTAATTAAATAGGGTGTTCATATTAATAAATTGGACCTGGTTTACAGCACGGCCCAGGACAGCTGTCCCAAGGAATGCCTGTGGGGCCCAAAGGCAGCTCCTGCTCCCTTGCCTTTTCCTGCACTTTCCCTCCTTCCTGGATGAGGGGGGACAGGAGCTGGAGCTGGTTTATAACCAAACTTAGAGAGTTCCAATCCCTCTGGGCAGCATTCTCTAGGAATGGAGTGAGACTTGTCCTGGACATCCAGCCTGGATTTCCTGCTGTGGAAGCGAAGACCCTGCAGATTTATGCAAATGAAGGTTCTTTATGCAAATAAACACGTCTGCAAATCACCGTCCTTTGATTGGTATTTTTATGTGGGTGACATAAAATTGCAGAATTATTTTCTCCCCCAGTTTCACCTCCTCGCTCAGCAATCCGGGCACTTCATCCAAACAAAACAAGCTTGGCAAAGTTATTAATTGCCTGGAACGAGACCTGTATTGATCGGTGTGGGGATCAATCACTTTATCTGCGGGCAGCTCTGCTGGAGCTGCCTGTGACCAGGGGGTTTCACCGAGCCATATCTGACCCGGGACTTTCACACAGCACTCCAAGGTCTTTCCAGGAACGGGGCAGGTGCTGGGGAGGATCCGGGTCAGGTGGGATTGGGAACAGGCTCTGTCGCCTTCCCTCTGCCCCCAGCAGCCAGCGGCGTTGGCATGTCACCCACGAAGCCTTTGGAAGGGACATGGGATGCCCAGGAAGCCCTCGTGGCCAGCTGGGAGCTCTCCATCCTCTCTCTGGAATCCCGGTGGGATCGTACCTTTGGCAGGAGCCTCCCGCAGCCGGGAACCGCTGGGAAGTGGCCGCGGCACCAGGCTCGGGATGTCTGGAAAACGCTCTGGGGCACGTGGGGTGTTTTTTGGGGCTGTCCAGGAGCTGGGCTCCATGAGGATGCTCCCAGCATTCCATGACCGCTCTTCACCCTTCAGGGAAGTCGGGCAGCACCACTCTCGGTCACCTCCTCTTCGCCTCACTTCCAAATAATAATAATTTTTTAAATTACGTTAAAACCCGAGAAAGGACCCCAGGACGGGGGCAGGGGAGGGCGCAGCGGCCGTGGCGGCGCAGCTCGGCTCTCCCGCGCACCGGCGCTATCAGCGGCCGCATCAGCCGCGTATCTAATGTAAACGAGCCCGCCTGCCCGCATCAATAGCGTGCCACATCTGGCTGCTGGGCTGCGCGGCGCCCTGGCTACCGAGCCATCCGCGGGGGCCGCAGCCAGCGGCTCCTCTGGGGAAGGGGGGCCGGGGGGAGGGCTCTGCCCCCCGGGGGGGAGAGAGGGGCCGGCTCAGCCTTAAAAGAGCCACCCAGGAACCGGCGTGTCTGCGCTTCTTCCCAATTTATGGCCGCGCAGCGGATGGCCGGTGTTCCGCCCGGCGGCAGCCGCCGGGGACGGCAGCGGGCGGAGCGGGGGATGTGAGGCCGAAGGGACGAGGAGCGGCCCCGGCACACGGCGGAGACAATGCGGGAGGCGGGGGGCCGCCGCCGGAGCCCCCCCTCCTAGGGACCCCCCGCCTCGGGACCCCCGGCCAGGTGAGCCCCGGGGGACAGCTTGGGGACACTCCCGCGCCGGGACCCCCGCCCAGGGGACTGCCCGGGGGACAGCGGGGGGACGCGGCCGCCGAGGGACCCCCGCCCAGGTGAGTGCCGGGGGGCGGCGGGGGGCTCCCCCCGCGCAGGGACCCGCCCAGGTGAGCCCGGCGGGGAGCGGGGACACCCCGGGCTGGACAGAGGGGACACAGGGGACACAGGGGTCGCCAGGGGCGGGAGCAGCAGGTGGGAAGGCGCTTTGGGGGGGCCGCGCAGGTAGGAGCCGTGCTGAGCGCCGAGGGGGCGCGGCCCCGGCCCCGACGGCGCGGCTGCGACACGGCCACGGGCACGGGCACGGGTGACAGCGCGGCCGGGGCACCGCGGGGACGGGGAGCCCGGGGCGCTCCCCGCTGCCCCGGCCGTGGGACACTTCTCAGCCGCGACGGCAGAGTCCGCCAGAGGACCGGGAATGACCGGGACTGGCCCCGGCCGTGCCCCCTCCTCCTCCTTCACCCCCTCCCTGCCCGTGCCACGCGTGTGTCCCCGGCTCGGCGCCGGCTTCTGGAGCCGAGCCCACGCGGGTGGGCCCGTCCCCAGCCAGCCCTGGTCCCCCCACGCCGGGGGGCTGCCCCCGAGGCTCCCCGCGCCCCCCGGTCGCCACCAGCGCTCCGCGGAGTGCGGAGCGAATTCAGATAAGGGAGCAAATCCCGCCGCGCTGCCTCCGCCCCGGGCCGGCACTGCCAGGCCGAGGAGGGAAAAATCATCTCCGACAAAGCTTAATCTCCTTGGGACACGTTTAATCATTAGAGACGGGCACGGGCAGAGCCGGGGGGCCCGGGGGGGCCACCCCCGTTTGCCCGGCGAATAAACCGGTTTAGAATAGGCTGGAAAGGGGAAGGGAGCCCCGGGCCAGGCTTACAGCTCCCCCCCTGCGCAGGGAGGGGAATTAAATAAAACAAAATGTGGGTCGGGGGGCTGCGGGCTCCCGGCTTTGTGCCCGTACCCCACTGCCTCCGCCACTATGGGCAATAATTTCCAAAATCTCATTAAAGTGCATTTATCAAAGCCCTAACATGTGCCCTCCGGCTCTGCCATAACCCCGCCGGCCCCCGGGGAGCGGGGGGGGTTTGGGGGAGGGGGAAATCCCAATTTCTGTGACAATTCGCCACCTCGGGAGCTTGGCTGCGGGGCAGATCCACATCTACAGATTTATAAGGAATATCGGTGAATTGGAAGGATTTCTCCGCCTTTGAAGCTTCGGGGGGAAGGAGATAGAGCAATCGTGAGAATAGGGAAGCTCATTTAGATTCCTATGTCCTGGAGAAGAATTAATTGTCTGCTGGAGAAAAACAGGCCGGCGCCGGGATTTTGGGGGGCGGGGGGGGGAGCTTTCCCTGGAGCTTCCATAGGGAATGCTGCTGCTGACTCCCTTCCTGCGTACGGGGAGACCTTCCCCCTTTTTTTCCCCCCTTTTCTTTCCCCCGAAACATCCTTGACGCCTTTGCTAATGCCATTTTTTCCAGCCAGGAAACGAGCCGGGAATTTCAGCCCGCAGAAACTCCGTTACAATTAAGTTCCTGTAAGCGCCGCAGGATTCGGGAGGCTCCGGTTCCCTTTGATTTTAGGAAATACGAATTTTTTGGGGGGTGGGGGCTTTATTTATTTTTATTTTTTTTAAATGCACTCTCTCTCCCCCTGACCGGGAGGGCTCCGTGCCCACGGCCTGGCGTGGCCGGAGCCGCTGCCGAGCAGCAGCAGCAGCAGCAGCATCAGAATATCCTCTCCTTTAAAATGCGATTTAAACCCCTCCGTGCGCCGCTCTCGGGGGCGGGATGTTGTTTCTCTGCGCTCGTTTCGCTCTGATTTTTTAATTTTGGTTTTTATATTTTTTTACGGCCGGGGAGAGCTGTCCCCTCTCGTGTGGCGGCTCTTCTTCCCTCCTCCACACTTTAAAACAAAGAGGGTGTTACTTACAGCGGTGCTCCCGAGGTGAAGCTCCTCACGACAATTATCAGGACACGGGCTGCTCTTCCCTCTCCCCATTCATTCCAAGTGGATCTCATTCTAGGAGATAAAATCAACCTGTCCCTTAACAAAGGCTTTGTGTGGGCTCCGCTAATCCGGGCCGAGCGCAAGGTGCAGCCCCGCTCCGTTTGTTTATTTGCGGGCTGCGGGGAAGGGAAAACAATGTCTCGCATCTTTGGCTCCATCAAACAATAAATTGATCCACTTGTCGGCCGCTCCCGGAGCCGCGGAGCGGGAGTGGGAATGGGAATGGAGACGGGCAGGGAGGGAGGGCGAGCGGCAGGCTCCAGCCCAGCCGCCTTTCCTGCATTTCTCCCTGTGACCTGCGTTGTTACACCCGGCCATCCCACCCCGTGTGACACGCGGGGTGTGCGTGGGGTCCCGCTGGGGGGGAAGGAGCGGAGCTGGGGCTGCTGTGGCTCAGGGCAGAGGGGGATCCCCGGCGCCGTGCGGGGAGCGGGACCCTCGGGCCGCGGCCGGGAGGAGGAAGGCGAGGACACGGCTTTAAACCGGCCCCACGGAGGGGGTTTAAAGCCGTGATCCCCGCCGGGGCTGGCGGCGGCCGGGCCCACGCGTGACTCGGGAGGCCTCGCTCCCCCTCCTACCCCGGGGACTGTCCCTTTCTCAGCTCCAGAAAACAGAAAACCAGCCTTAACCCCACGCGCGAATCGCTCCCCGTGGGCAGAGCCGCTTGTCCCCGAGGGGCTCAGCCCCGCCACTCGCGCCGCGGCCTCGGGGGGTCGGGGCAGGAGGTCCCCACCCTCCCGGCCTTGTCACCGCCTGTCCCAGCGCTGGAGCATCCCCGCCACGCGTGGGAGCACCCGGGGGGCTCGGGGCTGGCACCTCGGGGGTGCTGGGGGGGACAAGGCGCCGTGGTGACCAGGGACACCCCCCGGCTCTGTCGCGACAGCGGCGGCGCTGCCGTCGGGCGTGTGCCCCACGCAGCGCGACCCCGGAGCGGGGCAGGGTCCCGGCCTCGCCACCCCTCCTGACGTCAAGGGGCCAGCGCTGCTCTGACGTCACACCTCCGCCGGTGACGTCACGGTGTCCCGGGCCGTCCCCGCGGGTGCGCAGCGAGGTCCGCGTTTGGGGAGGGGGCCGCGACCCCCGGGGGCTCTGCGGGGCGCTCTGCCCGTGCCGTGGCCGCAGGGTCGGGTGTGGGAGTGCTTATCGCCATCATCATCGTCATCATCATCACCATTATTATTATTATTATTATTATTATTATTATTATTATTATTATTATTTATTGCGACCAAAGGCTGGCAGCCCCGCGGCGCCCGGCCCGCGCTGCCTGCCCCGGGGATGCTCTGCCCTCCTTCCCTCCCCGGCCTTGGCTTCTGTCGGGGCTCTCCCCTCGCCGCTATCGCGATTATCGCCGCTCTCCCCGCTGTTTTTTTTCCCCCCTGGGTGGAATGAAACCCCACCCGCGCCGGGGCCCGCCCGAATCCATCGGGAACTCCGCGATTCAGTGGGAATCGGCGGTACCGGGGCAGAGGAGCGGGCGGGGGCCGGCCCGAAGGGGTTCCCTCGATATCGAGGAGGACTCCGCAATGGATGAAGAGATAGCCATTGAGTGCGGTTGAATACCATGACAACTAGGAACAACCTCAGATTTATTCCCAACAGTTAGGGCGCGCTGAAAGAGGGCGTCAATCACGTATTATTTCGCCACTGAAATAAATGCAAAAACTGCGCCGAGACAAAGGGTTCCAACAGGAGCCGGACATTTGTCTACATTGCGGACATTGTCCCCAGCTTAGCCGTCGGGTTGTATTTGTGTTTGCGCGGGGCCGACCACCCAGGATGCGCGCTGGGGCTCGCTTAAAAAAAAAAAAAAAAAAAAAAAAAAAAAAAGGGAAAAAAAATCCCTGGGCATTGTCAGCCACATCACATACTTTATGGGAGGCAGGCTGGGGGCTGGGGCAGGAAAAGTGGGGGGAGAGGCGAGGGAGAGGATGGGAAGGTGCGAATCCATTGATGGGCGCGGAGGAGGAAGCCCGAGCCCAGCGCGGCCCGCGGCGTTGCGGCTCCTTCCCCCCAGGAAGGGAAACTCGGGCAACTTTTCCTGTCCAGAAATGAGGGGCATGGGGGGAACCCCTTCCCAGATTGTCCAAAGCCTGTGCCCCGCATCGCCCCGCACATCCCCATCGCCACCGAGCTCCAGCCCGGCCCGGGTGGGGCTCGGGGGATGGAAAACAGGAAAAAAGGAAAAAAATGGGGAAAGGAAAGGGAGGAAGGAAAGGGAGAAAAGGAAGGAAGGAAGGAAGGAAGGAAGGAAGGAAGGAAGGAAGGAAAAGGGACAAGGTCCTGCCCCGTGAGGGTGTGCACGGCCAATGCTCCTCGGCAGGTGCAGAGAACAGGACGAAGGAAGAAAGGGAGTGAAAATAAAAGTTGGTGGCAGGCAGAGAGAAGCAGGGGGGGGTCTCTGCATCCCGCGCCGGGCAGGGCGAGCCCCCGGAGCAGCTCCGCGGGGCTGGAGCCGAGTGCTGCTGTGTGAGCGTGGTGACACCTGGGGTGCCGCCTTCCCTCGGGAAGCAACCCCTTCTTTGCCCCTCTCCCTCCTTCCCCTAGTCCTGAAAAAGAAAGAAAGGGAAAAAAAAAAAGATGGAAAAGAAAAGAAAAAAAATCAGTCGTGTATGCGTCCGTCGGGCTGCAGCCCATCGAATGATCCCAACGGGCTGGATTCATTCCCCTGGAAGAAGGTGGCAAAATCAATGAGACCTCTTCAAATAAGCACACACTGCCCCCTCTCCCCAATAATCACCTCCCGGATCTCGTCGGGTCGCGCCTGACGATCGCGTTTTGCCAGTTCGCTTAATTTCGGAGCAAACTAGAATCAATTACTCGCTGTTTAATTTCCAGCGCTCATCCCTAAGCCCCAACCAAAATATTGACCTAGGCGGGTTAGATAAGTTGGGCTCTTGCCATCTGAGCCGCTTCGGTCCCGAGCGGGGCCGGCAGGCTGAGCGGCTGTGGGAACAACCCCCCTCGCAAATTATTATTATTATTAGTAGTAGTAATATTTTATTTTTTGTCCCCTCGCCCGGAGGAAAACACGGGTGGAAAAACACACTTTGGAGCGTCCGGAGCGTCGGGCTGGTGCGGAGCTCTTTGTATGTAAATAGTGCCCTTAAAAAGAGCTGGGAAGTCGCCCCCTCTCTCCCTCTCTCCCTCTCTCCCTCCTTCCCTCGCCCCCTCCCTCCCCCCCCCGCGCCGAGGACCCTCCCCGCGCCGGTAATTAACTGACACGTTATACCACTCATCACCAATGGTGGAAGCTCGGAGCTCGCCCAAAACCCGCAATTTCACATCTGCAAACACTGTCTTCATCCACTTGACTTCCAAGACCCGCCCACACGTGGCCAACCTTTCCTGGGTTTAATGTAGGTTTTTTTTTTCTCCCTCCTCTCGGCAGGTTCATGTGTGGGGACCAGCCTTATATGGACTCCTCGCTCCAGCAATGGCTCGGGATTTTCCAGCGGCAGGCGCGGGTTCGGCGCGGCTGAACAAGATCCAGAAGTGATCTTTTTTTACTTTTTTTTTTTTTTTTTTTTTTGCGTTTTTTCCCCCCCTTTTTTTTTTTTTTTTTTTTTTTTTTTTTCCCTGGAGTTACAAACTATTCCCGAAACCAGCTGCTGCTCCCGCTCTCGGAATTTTCCCCCGTGGCAGAACAACCACCACCGCAGAGACCCGTCGCTGCGGCCGCTCCTCCCGCACGGCCCCCGCCGCTTATTTTTCTATAAATCCATATTATTACTCTATTTTTTCCCCCCCTTCCCCACGCGTGCCGTGCCCCCCCTCCCTCCCCGTGTCCCTGCGCAGTGTCGCTGTCGCCGCTCGGCGTGTGCGTGCCCAGCCGTGACCCGGCGGCTCGGCCAAGCTGCGGCTCCAACTTTCCCAGGCGGAATTTGGCCGGAACATGTCTCTGACCAACACAAAGACGGGCTTCTCGGTGAAGGACATTTTGGACCTCCCCGACACCAACGATGAGGACGGCTCGGCGGAGGGCGGCGAGGAGGAGAGCGAGGCGCCCGAGCCGCCCAGGAAAGCGGGAGTTTTGGGACAAACCCCCTTGGACACTGTTCCGACGCTGCCTTTGAAGAGCCCTTTCTATGATAACAGCGATAATCCCTACACGCGCTGGCTGGCGAGCGCCGAGGGCATCCAGTACTCCCGTGAGTGGCGGGGGGACCGGGCAGCGGACACCGGGGGTCGTGGGGGGAGGGATGCGGCTCGAGGGGGGCACTTGCGGCTCGTCCCGGCCGGGAACGGGGCAGCGCCGCTTCCAGCTGGGAGCTGGGGAGCCGTGGATGGGTGGGTGGGTGGATGCATGGACGGACGGATGGATGGATGGATGGATGGATGGATGGGGGGGTCTGCCTCTCTCCACGGCCGGCCTCCATCCCGCCGCGGGATGCGGGGGGCGGCGGAGGGAAGCGGGGGGCGGCGGAGGGGCTCCCCCCGGCCCGTCCCCCTCCGCTGACCGGGCACGGCTTGTCCGCAGTGCACGGGCTGGCGGCCGGCGGCGGCGGCCAGGACCCCTCGGCCAAATCGCCGGAACCGTCGGCAGACGAGTCGCCCGACAACGAGAAGGAAGCGGTGGGCGGCGGGGACGCGGGCAAGAAGAGGAAGAGGAGGGTGCTCTTCTCCAAGGCGCAGACCTACGAGCTGGAGCGGCGGTTCCGGCAGCAGCGGTACCTGTCGGCGCCGGAGCGGGAGCACCTGGCCAGCCTGATCCGCCTCACCCCCACGCAGGTGAAGATCTGGTTCCAGAACCACCGCTACAAGATGAAGCGGGCGCGGGCCGAGAAAGGTATGGAAGTGACTCCTCTCCCCTCGCCGCGGCGGGTGGCCGTGCCGGTGCTAGTCAGGGACGGCAAGCCCTGCCACACGCTCAAAGCCCAGGACTTGGCAGCCGCGACGTTCCAGGCGGGCATCCCGTTCTCGGCGTACAGCGCGCAGTCCCTGCAGCAGCACATGCAGTACAACGCGCAGTACAGCGCGGCCGGCAGCCCCCAGTACCCCACAGCGCACCACTTGGTACAAGCGCAGCAATGGACTTGGTGAGGGCTGCGGGCCCCGGGCACACGCCCCGAACACCGAGGGAAACACTGAATTAACAGGCACAAACCCAGAGAGAGAGAGGAAAAAAAAAAGGAGACAGACTGATGCTCCAAAAATTAAAAATCGAAACTGCGGGGGAAGGAATGGCGAGGGAAACGCTATTATTATTATTATTATTATTGCTATTATTATTATTATTATGGGTTCTTTCCCTCGGCCGTTTCTTTTCCCCTCCATTTTTCTTGGGGGGGTTCGGTTTCATTTCGGGGGGAGGCGGGGGGTAAAGGGAAGGGAGGTGTTTTTTGTGCGTCATTGTTTACAGAAATTTTTTGCGCCATTCAGAGTGGTCCTGTCTACCTACAAATAAAATAAAAGAGGAAAAGGGGAGGGGGGGAGACCGTCAGAATTACAAAAAAAAAAAAAAAAAAAAGGAAAAAAAATAAAGAATAAAATCCCCCCGCTGCTCCTGTGATTTTGTGAGGAACGGGGGTGCGGCCGCCGCGCGGGCACCCCAAAAAGGAGCTCCGGCGCTGTCCTTCGAGAGCAATTTGCGGCCCCGACAGCTGCTGGCGGGGGTGTTTTTTGCACCTTGTCGCGGTCGTTGTCGCTGCCGCGGGCCGCGGCCGGGGCGCTCCGTTCTCTCTCTCCGATTTGGGGGTCGCCTTAACCATTCCCGAGCGGAGGAAAAAGCCCCGCGGGCGCTGAAACCCTCTCCGCCCGGAGAGCGGCCCCTTGGGCGCCCTGGCCTCCCCGCCATTTAATACGAATCTTAATTTTTTTTTTTTTTTTAAGCTGTGTTTCGAGGGAAATAGTAGAGAAGGAACCAATAACAACGACGGAAAGTCGCGGCCTCGGCCGCCGCCCCGCGTCCCCCGACCCATCCCTGCCTGGGGCCGAGCGGGGCCTGCGCTCCCCCCTCCACCCGCCGAGCTTCTTTTTTCGGGAAAAAAAAAGTCTTTTTTTTTTTTTTTTTTTTTTTTTGGTGGGGCCAGCCGGCTTCATCCGCCGGCGAAAATCCGGAGCGGGGAGAATTTCTATTTTGCTGTTTTCTGCTTTCCTGCTCCTCAGTGCTGCGGGGATTTGGGGGCTGGCATCGCCCCGGAGCGGCAGGGAGAGCGAAACTTCGGGGTCAGCCCGCGGGGGAAAGGGTTAACAGAGGAAGAACCCCCCCAAAAACTCGGAGGAGGAGGGAGAAGAGACAAGAGGGAGGCGAGGCGGGGCCGGGCGGCTCTGCCGGGCTGTAACGGGACCGGGAGCGGGACCGAGCCCGGCCCGGGGCGGCTTGCGGCAGAGCAGCGGCTCCCTCGCCCCCCCTGCGGCTTTCAGGCTGCTAAAGATGCTTCAAAAAACCGAAAACAAATCCAAACAGGCTTTTGTCAGGAGCAGCGGGGCCGGTGCAGCGCCCGCCCCGTCCCGCGGGGCTGAGCCCGGCCAGGTCGGGGCAGTTCAATGCCAAAGGGAAAATCGGTACCGGCCCCGCAGCATCCCAATCCCGCAAATCCCGGCTCTCCAACATCCCGGCCCGCAGCCCCGCCGATCCCGGCGCTCCTCTCCGCCCCAGCGCATCTTGCGCCGGCCTCGGGGCTTTTTTATCTTTTTCGCACATTTTTCCTCCTCTCTTTTCCCATCCCTGCTTCCCGCGCCTCCTATCCCCAAACCACCGCGGCCCCGCGGGGCTGCCAAACCCCGGGGAGCTCCGCTGGTGTCCCAGACCCGAGGGGACACGGGGACCAGAGCCGCTTTTCCCTTCTCCAAGCCCGGCGTGCGAGCCAGGAGCGGACAGACGGAAAACCGCCACTTCTTTTTTCTCCTTATTTATTTTTTTAATTTTTAAAAAATTCCCCATTTTTCCCCTTTTTTTTTTTTGGGTTTGTTTTTTTTTTTTTTTTTCTTTTCTCCTCTTTCCCCTCGGGCTGTGCCGAGTCTATCAAACCAGTTGTGTGGCCCTAACCTCCGTGGCCTTATATCTGCCGTGCTGCCGGGCCAGTCTATCTTCGCACAATATACAGTAGACTTCAGAGAGCAGCACAATGGGGGAGGCAGGGAGGTGAGCATGTTAGAGGCGTGCATATTAACGAGCCGCAGCCAAGGAAGCCAAAGGAGCCGGCGAAAAACCGGGAGAGACGGTGCTGGAAGGGGGGGACGCCCTCCCTGCGCCTCGCCTGCCTCGGCCTTGGCTGGTTTTGGGGCTCGGCATTGATGCGGAGCGCGGAGTCAGGGAGCGGTGTCCTCCGCGTTTTGTTCGGGCTGTCACTCGCGCTCATTGTTCGGCATGTTCTACATGTTGTATCCCATATGGCCAGCTGGGCCGGGGACCCCTCACAAAACCCAAATTGTGCCCAGCTTTCAAACCCAGCATTGTTGTCTGTGAAAGGCAGGCGAATTAAAAATTCGTGCTATATCTATTCTGGAAAAAAAAAAAAAAAAGAAAAAAAAAAGAGGGGGGGCAAAGAAAAAGAATCCCGCTCTCTTCCCTCCCTCTCTGCTCTCTCTTTGAAGGCCAACAGAGCCTCTCCTCTTCTCCCAGTGCCCGCTGACAAGTTTCTCTCTCATTTCACAGGAAATCCCCCCTCCCAAAAAGCCCCGAGCGCGTCCCCGCGCAGGAGCCCGCGGAGCTGCGCTGCGCGGGCGCGGAGGCCGGGGCAGAACAAGGCTGCATTGAGGGCGGGCTGGGCTGCAGCTGCCGCCTCCCTGCGCGGCCCGGCCGTACCGCCAGCCCGGCTGGCACGTCCCGCTGCCTCCCGGAGAAACAGCCCTTTCTTGTCCGCGCTCCTGGCTGTGCAAGGCTGAGGGAGGAAGGGAGGGAGAAGGAGAGAGGGAGGGACAGGAATTTAAAAGTGGGGGGAAAATATAATAATAATAATAATAATAGGGGAAATAAGTTGTTTAAATTTAATAAGGAAATAACGAAAATAGGGAAATGAATGGAGAAAGAAGTAATTTTAAAAGGAAAAACGATTAATGGAAAAAAAAAGAGAAAAAGGGGGGAAAGGAAATAGAAGAATAAAAGCGAAGAGGGGAAAAATAACGAAAAAGAAAAGAAAATGAAGAAAGGAGGAAAAAGAAAAAGATAACGAAACAAACTAAGAAAAACCGAAGGAAGAAAAAATAACCCGAGAAAGCAGGAAAAGAAAAACAACGGATGGGAAGCGAAACAGGGGAGAAGGGAGCAGAAGAGCGGGGGGAAGCCCCCAGCCCGGGCATGCCCCGCGGCCCGGGCGCGCAGCGCTGCGCGGGGTCCCGGCGCTGCCCGGCGCTGCCCCGGTGCCCGCCGTGCTCGGACGCGGCTCCCGCGAGGGGCTCCGACCCCTCCGCTCCCCGGCAGCCCCGGCAGCCCCTCTCGGCCGCCAGGGCACACGCGGCCCGCGGGTGGGGATTTGGGGCGGCGGAAGCTCAGCCCGAGCTTCGGGCCCCGCTCCGTTTCCTTTCCCCCCCGGTTTTCCCGGTTTTCTGCTCCGGTGCCCGCGGAGCCCGGCGGTGCAAGCTTCGGGCCCCGCTCCGTTTCCTTTCCCCCCCCGGTTTTCCCGGTTTTCTGCTCCGGGACGCGCCGGTGCCCGCGGAGCCCGGCGGTGCCGTCCCCCGCTCCCTGTTGACTGTAGGGCTTAGGCGGCAGCGCTGTGGGTTTTTCGGGGCTGCTCGAGGGGAAGCTAAGCCAATATTTACCGACCGCCAGGGCAGCTCTCGGCGGGGTTCATTAAGGAGCCGGGGGGGCTGCAAGGGCTGCGGGGAGCCCCGGGGGGCGGCGAGGCCAGCCGCGACCCTGGGCCGGGCTGCGGGGGCTTCGCGCCGGCTGCCCCGCAAATAACAACCCCCAAGCCCCCCGGAAAGCCCCCCTGGAGGGGTTCCTCGCTTGGTTTATTCGCCGAGGGCCGCGGGGAGGCAGCAGAGCCCCGCGGAGGCCGGGGCAGGACGGGGCGGAGGCTGCGCTGCCCCTCCGCGCCCCCCGGGCGCGGCAGAGCGGGGGACCCCGAGGTCTCGGTGTCCCTGTCCCCAGAGACACCCCCGTCCCCGGGCCGGGATGGCCGCGCGGCGGCGCTGCGGGATAAGGGACGCGCCGTCGGGGCCGCCCCGCGGGGAGGGGACCCTCGCAGCCGCCCGGTGACACGGAGGGGAGGGAGGGGACGCGGGACGGATGGGACAGGCCACCCTGCCTCGCCCCGCTGCAGGGGGAGCGGCCTTAGCCCTAAACATCGCTTGGAAGTCCAGCGCGGAGCTCGGGGCGTGACGAGGTCTGGCCCCTGACCCTCGTGGGGGGAGGACACGGCGACAGCAGGGACTGGTGCCAGCCCTCACACTGCCCAAGCCCCAGAACGCCACCTCTGGGGGGAGCAGAGTGTCCCCAAACCCCGGGCAGGGTTTGGCGCTCGGCGCTCGCCCTTTCCAGGGCGGAAGGACAAACAAACCGATGGCGAGGACAGAGGGAATCCCGGAGAGCTGGAGAGGATGGGGCAGCGCATCCACAGCTTTCTCCCGCCCCACAGGGAGCCACAGGGACGGCGACAGCTCCCTCCCTGCACTGGGGACACGGGGGACACTGGGGACACCCAGAGGGAGCCAGGCGCCGGGCACGACAGTGAGTGCCTCAGGACAGCCCCGTGCTTCTCCCTCACCGGGTGACCCATCACTGAGTTTTGGGTTTCATTCAGCGCTGGCGAATTCACTGCATTTTGCACAATGCCGTTAATTAACGGTAATTATGTAGAGAATCGGGGAATTTCTGATGAGAGAGACACAGGGGAGACCCCCCCCACGGCCCTTGCAGGCAGCAGCCTCCCTCTCTCCTTCTTCCCCTCTTTCTCTCTCTTCCTCTGTCCCTCTTTCCCTCTTTCTCTCTCTCTCTCCCCCATGGCTGGTGAATGTTGTCCCCACCTCCTCTCCCTCCCCAATATTTAAACAATCAGCAGACTCAGAGAACCTGGGGTGCTTCAGCTGCAAAGGACAATCACCTGATCGAGGGGGAAAAAATAAATAAAGAGGAGGATTTAAGGCTGCAGAGGGTTGGGTGCAGCATCCTTCCCTCCCACAGACCCCACAAGTCTCACCAGCCACAAAACTCAAAGTTTGTCTGAATACATTTTATTGGGCCATACAAAAATTTGGGCAGTTTCAGCGGGGTTCATGTCCCCGAGTTCCACTGACACATCTGGGATTTAACCACCAGGAGTCACATCCATGCTCTCCACACAAACACCCCAGATCTGCTGGGAAAACCCAAGAGCTCAAACAAAGCTCCCTGGGATTGTTCCAGGTCCACTTGGACAAACAGAGTGCCTCGATCCTGCCTCGGGATCTGCTGCTTTCTGTGGGATTCAGCCCCAGTTCAGGGAGAAAGTTCTCCATGAGATAAAAACTGCAAGAAATAAATTGTGTCAATTCTGTCACTGCCTCAGATCAGGTCTGGCCAAGCAGGCTCAGCTGTTTCAGGGAAAAAAACAGGTTTAAGAAGTGGTTGTGTCCTTGGGTGTGCAGGGATGGAGCTGCTCCTCCACCTGTGGGATGCACTCCTGGCTCCCACACACATCCTGCAGGGAAAAGGTGTCTGAAGGAAAAGAGTTCAGCTCTGGTTGTTCAAGAGTCAAAAAAATTCATCCCTGGAAGATTTCCCCCATTACTTCCCAGCTGTTATCCAGACATCATTTCTCCCCTCTTCAGTTAGAGTTGTCCCACAAAAAGTCACTGACTCCTAAAAGAGATGAAAGCACTACAGAATCTTAACCCAAAATCAGGCCAAGCGATTCAGCCCCAGTACATTTTGGGTAGAAATGGCCACAAATCCCTCATATCCTCGGGGATGTGTCTCCATCCTTTGCCACACCACGGAGGAGCTCTTGGCACCACATCCCATGGGTAACACAATTCCCCAACCCTCCTTGGGGCAGGTGCTCCCCGGGGTGCAGCAGCTCAGGCCGTGCGTGGCTGAAGGCTTTGCTCATCCTCTTCCTCCCCTTTACCCTTCCCTCGCCACTCCAGAGGCTTGGGAAGGGCTGCACTCTCCTTCCACAGCCTGCAACCAGCAGGAGCATTATCCATTCCCAGAGTGGGGCAGGGATCAGCCGGAAACATTTCAGAGGGAGCTGCAGGGAAGTGGCCCCGGAGTCCTTTCCCCAGGTGTTTTCCCAAAGCCCCACAGCAATCCCACGAAAGTGGTTTTGGAGCCCTTTGGCTGAGGCAGGTGTAAGGCAGAGCCCGTGGGGCGAGCGCAGGACTAAACCAGTGACTCCTAGGCCAGCCTTGTCCTGCTCCAGAGCCACAGGAGACACTGCCCCACACGTATCCAGAGGGGCTTGGAATTCCCCCAGCAGGGAGACAGGCCCTGGCTGGGCAGCAGACCCATCACAGTGGGGAAGGAAAGGGATCAGCGGTGATTTTGGACAAATCCAGATTCAGGGGGTGATGTTGGGAATTCCCTGCCACCCACTCCACCCTCACGGACCCTTGGCCCCACTGGTGCTCGTCCATCGTGGCCATCCCAATCTGCCTGTGCTCCTCTGCACCAGATCCATGGATTTCCACACCTAAGGGAAGTGCTGGCAGTGCCAGGCTCCCCATCAAGCTCCTCCTGCCACATTCCAGGACGGAAACTCCTTGTGCGATCCTAAATATTCAAAATGCCCAAAGACAAAGGCCTTCAAGGGCAAAACTCCCTCCTGGCTCAGGGGATGCTTTTTAAGCTATGGATAAATGCAGGACCTGCCTTTGATGTCCCTCTCAGAGTTAGGGAACGGCTGGATGAAACCCCAGGACAAAAGGGAATTCAGCGCTGTCATTAGTGGTGACTTGGGGTGGCAGCTGTTTGCTGTGGGTCTCAGGCAGCTCCTCCATTGGTCCCTCTCGAGTGAGGCCACTTAAAACTCCATATTACATGGAAAAAAGGCAATGGAAACATCCCCAGCTTTGTGTATTTCAGTTCTCTCAAGGGTTTTTGAATGAGGCGAGAATAAAACACCCCAGAGCCATCAGAGAGCAAAGAGAGCTGATTGTGGTGAGGAGGGAGGGAGAGGAGGAGGAATGGTCACTCAGTGTGCACCCATTCCTTCCTGGAGCATCCCAGAGCACCCCACAGCCAGGAAATCCAACCTCCCTTCCCACACAAAGTCTTGGGAAAATTAAATAATAAATTGTGTGTTCCTTGTGCAATAAACAGATTGCACAATGTATCTAAAAAGAGGAATGGAAACTTTGGAAGTCAGTTTGCCCTGGTGGAGTCCATTCAAATAAATTTTTATTCTCCTCCCTTCTTCTTGAACCCAGCATTTGCAAATAATCAACAAATAATGAACGCCTGATTATGGAAGAGCAGCCCCAGCACTGTGTGGTCCTGCCCGACAGAAACCCACCCAAAATTTGGCCTGTCCAAAGTCCCTCTGGAACACACCAGGGGCTCCCAGCTGGGCCACACAGCCACAACACCGAAATGTCACCTCCAGTGCCAGCAAAGGTGTCCAGCAGGGATTTGGTGGTGGTGTGGCAGTGGGGGACCAGCTCTGGGAAAACCCCTGTGACATCCAGCTCCGTCTGTCCTGGTTTCCGTGGCTGCCCAGAGACACCAGCTCACCTCGTCTGCCTTTGGCAGGTTTTGACTTTGGAAAATGTGTAGGTTTTTTTTCCCTGGATCTCCCAGCACCTGTAAAGGGATAAATCAACTCAGCGCCGTGCCTGAAGCCATCTGGCCGGGCACATCATCGGGATTTTACCATTGGCATGAAGAAAATAATAAACAAGCCCAGATTTTCCGTGTGGCTGTTGCCATTGTGCCGGGATTCAAAGAGGAATCCGGGAGCAATCCCTGCTCAGCTCCACCCCGTTGTTCCAAAGCCAGGAACAGCACCTCCCTGGCTTTGGGGTTTTCCAGCTCCAGCTCAGCCACGGGGGAGCTGAAGAGCTCGTTCCTGCTCCCTAACTGATGATAACCATTGATTATCAACAGGGAGAATTCCACGTGTCCTTCCAGCAGCTCCTGGCCCTGGTCACCAGCAGGGACACCGGGGACCTCTTCAGTGCCCCATGCAAACAGCATTTACGCCCCTAAATACTCAAGTCTCTACTTTCTGCAGCTTGATTTTAAAGGCAAACAGCAGCTTTTCTGCTCGCCATCAATAATTCATGGGCCACTCCAGATAGCCATCAAATATGCAATCAAATTAAGTTAACGTATCTTGAGGTTTGCAACCCAAGGTTTCCTGCCTCAGCCCACAGGATGCCTGCCTCTGTTTGGGTTGCCACTTAATCACTGCACAATATTTGTTTTGGCTTGGCTGTATGTGAGGAGAGATTTATTCCATCCCATCTGGCTGCAGCCGGGGAGTCCAGAGGGGGAAAAGCTGCCCTTAACTCCTCCCCTGGCTGCCTTAGGGACCTTTGGGAAGGTGGAGCAGCTAAAAATGCTCCAGCTACCTGCTTTGACACACTGTTTATCCATACGCTCAGTTTTTAAGGAGTAACTCCCACCACTCCAGGCTCCTTCCACCTCCTGAGCTGCCCACGCAGCTCTCAGAGGTAATTGCACTCAGAGCAGTCCCAGCTCTGTCTGTGGCCCTCAAAACCCCCCAAAATAACCACAAGGGTTTAATCAGCATTTATTTGGGATGATTTCAGCACCGCTCAGCGCAGCTCCCGGGGAACTGGAGAGGAACAAGGAGCCCATTGTGCCTCAT
Organism: Passer montanus; assembly: GCF_014805655.1. Taxonomy (NCBI): domain Eukaryota; kingdom Metazoa; phylum Chordata; class Aves; order Passeriformes; family Passeridae; genus Passer; species Passer montanus. Next base: position 4,021,333 of record NW_024368485.1, on the reverse strand, counting down.
GTGCCACACTCGAAGCCCATCAAAGCCAGCGCCAGCCTGGAAGAGCCTTGACTTGAGATCCACTGGAAAAAGTCCCAGTGACTTCAGGAGACTTTGAATCAGGTGCTCCAAGGAGGAGAAGCCACACTGGTGGCGACAGGCTCCGTGTTCATTGTCATTTGGAGATGGAATAAGAACTTCTGAGAAGCCACAGAGGCAATAAAACAGAAAATGTCAACAATAAACCTCGACAGCATTATCTGCAATCGAGGATGGAACGACTGGAGAGAGCACTAAGTGCTTCCCAGATCTGCCCTGAAAACTTTGGGATCAGGGAGCGTGAGGGCAGAGAACTCACACACGGAGCCGAGTTTGCCACAGCCTGGGCACAGAGCAGCTCCCTGGGAGGGAAAATGGGAGCAGGGAGATCATCAGCCCAGCCCAGCCCCAAAACAACAAAAATGCAGCAGGGCAGGCGCCCCAGTGCATCCTCCTGAGGGAGCAGCTCCTTCCTCAGGCAGCTTTGCATCCAGAAAACTGCCTGGGAAACCTCTCATCCTTGGAATGCCTGCGTGGGGGCTCCAGCCAGCACCTGGGAGGGAAGAAGAGACAATTTCAGCTGTTATTGCAAAGGAGGGAAAGCAGTGCCAGCAGGAGAGGATCCTCTGAGCAGCAGTGACACGGGAGGAGCAGTTTTAGAGCGGCATCTGAGGCACCGGGGTTTGTGTTCCTGAAAATTCCCGGCACCCACTGTGCAACAAAAGTCACTCCACAAGACCAATCCCAGGCTCTGAGCAGAAGGGATCTTAATTGCCACAGAGAGACTTTTCCCTCCCATCCCTGGATCTGCGCTCGGTGGTTCTGCGCTCGGGAAATTGCCGCTCTCTCCTGATTAAGTGCTTAATTGTGGCCAGAGCTTCCTCAAGTGTTTCCAGCCCTGAGCTGAAGTCCCACTTCAAACACGTGCTGTTATTGACTTCCTTATCAATTTCCTCCCTGGGAATCCCTTCCAAAGGGTGCCTGAGGGGCCCTGGGTGCATCCCTGTGCTGCAGGGAGCCAAGTGGAGAGCTGGGTGCACCAAGAGATGGGGACCACTCACTGACTTGGGCTCCAGCAAGATGTTTTCCTTCAAGGAAAACCCAGGCAAAACCAAAGGAATTTAACCATGATTTTAGCAGGTGTTCATTCCTGGGAATGCTCGAGGCCAGGTTTTGAGAACCTCCATTCTACTTGAGGCAGTTCCCACCCGTGAACTCTCCAGGATCACCCACAGCTCCACAAGAAGTTTCTGGCCATGGGGAAAAGCTGAGGTTAAAATCCCCAGAGGCCTCACAACAGTGACACCAGCCCCGGCTCAGAGCTGCTTAATGGTTAATGGAATAATATTTCCATCCGTTGTAGATGAGAAAAGATAATTACTTTCGGGGTTTAAGAACCAAATGTGTTGATCCAAATGTAATCTCAGTGTTTTAGCATCTGATTATTACATCAGAAACACAAATGTCAACGGGCCGCAGCAACCGAGTTGTCAGGAGGGGGGAAAGGGAGATGTGTGACTTAAATCACACACCAGGGGAAAGACGCTACCAAGGGACTTTTAAGTCGAGTTAATTAAAAATACTCTACTTCCCCAAAGCATTTTGGGAGCTGGGAGCTCATGTTTTCCCTCAGTGATCCTTCTGCTACACCCAGAACAAGGGACAGCCAGAGGGGACAACTGTGGGTCATCCCCTGATCACCCAAACCAGGGATACAAATCCCAGATGGCTCATTCCCCACAGGAAGGAATGGCTGCAGAAATGTTATAACACTGAGGCTGCTCTGGTGCTTCCATCCTGGAGCTTTTTTCTGGAATTCATTCTGTCACCTCCGTGGGCCCATCTGGGTCTGTTTGTCCCTGCTGTTCCAAACCTGCTCTGCTGAGCCCAGAGAACACGGGAGAGGTTTCCTTTCCAACCCAAACCACCCCACAACCTACAGCAGCAGCCCATCCCTGAGGCAGCTGTGCTGAGCCCAGAGAACACGGGAGAGGTTTCCTTTCCAACCCAAACCACCTGAGGCAGCTCAGACAGGAGACGACAGGAATCCCTGTTCTCCTGGAATTTCTCCAGGAATTCCTGTTCTCCCCATCCCAAAAGCATCCAGCCCACACAGGGACCAGCACAGGAGCGTGCTGCCGAGAACCGACTGGAATCGTGGTGCTTTGCTGCTGAACAAAGCCCTTGCCTTGATTTCTCAGCCAAGTTCAAGTTCCCAGCAGGCTGCTCGTCGCCCACCCCGTCCCTGAAGCACCCAGTGCTGTATGGAATTTTATTAAATTGCCAGCACGGGCGGCCGTTCAAAGTTTGTGTGGCTTGATGTGATCGATGGCAGCAAAACACGGGAAGAAAGGGAGGGGGAGGGGGGCACCCCTGTTTGTTAAAGCTTTTTCTTTTCCCTTTTGAATAAAATGTCAACTCCATTATATAGATGTCAACTCCATTACTGCAACACTCCTGTGGCAGCCTCAACATGGAACTATCTGCTAATAAAACAACTTTCTCGCAGGGGGAGCAGAGGGCAAGTTACCTGCTGGAGGTTCCAATCTGGTTAAGAAAATTCCTGTTTATCCCTGCAGGCACAAACACCATTTCCATTATCCTGGTTTCCTCCTCGTCTTTGTCGGCCCCAAAGTAAAAACCTGCTCTTGTATCCTGATGAGCCTGCGGTGGTCACGGACCTTTCCTCGTTAGAGAAGGCGGGAAATGGGGAGAGCGGCGCCTGGTGTGCTGGAAAAAAAATCTGGGTTAGAATCGTGGAATAGTCTGGGATTGAAGGCGCCTGAAAGGTCCCCTTGTTCCAGCAGCAGCCAAGGTGGGAAAGACAGAGAAGCAGCTTCCCAAGGGTCCTGCTCCAGGGGGATGTGCTGCCAAGCCCTCTGAGGGGGGGCTGGGGACACGTGCCACCCAAATTAACGAGATCTGCCCACAGGCAGAAGGTACCATGAGCACCACCCCAAAAACACTTTCCGAGAAGCCCGTGGAGGGGTCTGGCACCTTTGTGTGCCTGGGAAACCAGGATACACTTGGGAAGAGAATTTGGGAGTGTGAAACTGAGGGCTCCCATCCCTCCACAGCTCTTTTGGAATACAAATTCTATTTTTAAACAACCAGGAAGGCGGGGAAGCCCCTCAGCCTTGCCAGGCACGGGTTGTGAGAGGCCAGGGCTCCTCCCTCGCTCTCAGGTTCGCTGGCTGCACACAGCCCCACGCAGACAAAGATGAGCACACATTTAGAAAAGAATAAAGAAACCCATTCCACGGCGGGAGTTGTTTAGATAATTGATTTCCCTTGGACTTACAAGCACTAAATAACAGCCAGCGAGCCGCATCTCCCAGATAACCTTTTCCTTCAAATCTCTCTTCCAAAGGATTGCCCTTTGACAGAGGCGTCTCCGGGAGCGCAGCTCCGGCAGGCTCGGAGGCAGCTCGTAGGTAGGACCTTGCTGAGAGGAGGCCGTGACGATTCCTCAAGCAATTATTTTTTTCCCCGGTATCCTTTGCATAGAGAGAGCTAATTAACTGCCTGCCAGGTTCTGCAGATCCAGGGCGCGGGATGAAGTAGCACAAATGTCATAATTAATTAGCAGTTTAACGGCAGAACGAACACGGCAAAGGTGCCCTGTCAATATTCCGGCTCTGGATGGGGAGCATTCCACGTGCCAGGCACTGGGGCACACCCAGCCTGGACAGCAGGGGGAATTTCTTCATGGAAAGGGTGGTCGGGCATTGGAAGTGCCCAGGGAGGTTTGGAGTGGCCATCCTTGGAGTGCCCAAGGAAGGATGGAGGTGTCACTCAGCGCTCCAGGCTGGGACAAGGGTCTGCCCAGGAAGGGCTGGAGGTGGCACTCAGCGCTCCAGGCTGGGACAAGGTGGGCGTCAGGGTGAGCTGATGGGCTGGGAGGGATTTTCCAGCCTCAGTGGTTCTGTGATCACACCACACAGCCCCAAAATGTTGGAAGCTCAGCTGGAATCACTGAGAAATGAGGAATAACCTGTCATGTCCCCCTGTGGAGCTGGGCAGGGACAGCCATGCCAAGCTGGGATTGTCCCTGTGCCACCATGGGGCACACACAGCCCTGCTCTTTCCCAGGGACAACATCCATCCAACCTCTCCCCCATCCACCAGAGCTTATTGTTTCCCTATTTCTAGAGAGAATGACCCTGCCAGTGGCCATCAGGCAGCTCCCAGCCCACCTTGCAGTGGGGACAGGGGTGTGTTTGGCCCAGAGACACAAAACTGTCACACAGACCTGAAGCTGTCACACAGACCCGAAGCTGCCACACAGACCCAAAGCTGCCACACAGACACAAAGCTGTCACACAGACCCAAAGCTGCCACACAGACCCAAAGCTGCCACACGCCTCCCACGGGCAGCAATTCCTTCCCCAGGGATGGAAGAGGGGCTCAGCAGCATGGAGCTACCAGCTTCCCCCTGGACCAAGGCTGGCAGAGCAGGGGTTAGACCTGGGGTCAGACCCACACCAGACCTGCCACAACAATTAAAACCCAATCAATCAGAACCATCAAGGCTGGCTCCTGGCAAGAGCCAAAACCCAAGAACTCCCTGAGAGAAGTCTCAGCCCTACCCTTGCTCCCTGAGCAGATGTTCCCAGTGCTGCTGGGCACTGGGGAGTGTGTCACACACACCTGGAGCCCAGCAGGGGACAGCTCCCCATGGGACACCTCAAATCCTGCCCTTGTGAGATCCACAGCCCTGGAAGTAAAAACCCCAGCACTCAGGCATGATTCCCAGGGGCTCCAGAGCAGGGCAGATTCCTGCAGGAAAATAAAAGGGAGGACTTACAGGCATCCATGTCTCTTCCATCCTCAGCTCCCTCAGCTCCACTCCTTCCCCATCCGCTGTGGGAGATCCTCAGGGGGAAAGAGCAAAGCGAGGGACGAAGCCCCTGAGCCCTGCATCCATTTGGGATCACCCTGGTGCCAGCGCCGGGCTGTGCCAGGCGGGGAAGGCAGCGCTGAGCCCGGTTTGGGTTATTGAAATGCCACTCCTGCCTCGCAGAGCCAACTCCATGGTGACAAACAGCGCCGGGGAGCCGTGACACCGGCGGGTCAGAGCCGGCACGGCAGCACCGGCGGGGAACAATGAGCCGGAGCAGGGAGCCGGGCTGTGGGAAAAAGGATGGCCTTGAGGAGGAGAAAACGCACGGCACGCAGGAGAAGGTCCTTAACTTCAGCTTCCTCTTTTTTTAACCTAATGAAGTCTTTTATTAACCCCATCTGGAAGAGGCCAGCACCTCTCCAACATCTGCTCGGGGGCTCTGTTCGAGTGTGAAACTTCTCCGCTGTTTTTCCAAGCGTGGCTTATTCCAGCACTCCAACAATGGGATGTTTCCAGGGACTTCTGTCCCCCCCAAAGTGCTGACTCCTGCAATGAGAGCCCCAAAACAGTGGTTGGGTAATGTCCATCAGTCATGAGGGACTGTGCACTGCAAAGTTCCACACGGGAATGCTGCTCCTCGTGATGGAGCAGCAGATTCCCAAAGCTGGGAAGGCATCAGCAGGGCACCCATCCTGCCACTGCCTCCCACAGCCCAGAGGGAATTTCCCTGTGGGATCCAGGCAAAGGTGGCTACAGCAGCAGGGATTTCTGTGGAGGAAGCCTGGGAGACATCTCCCACCACCAGGTGCTCGTCTGAGAGCAGAACTCGTCTCCTTGGGGGCCGCATCCTGCACAAATCCAGTTCAGCAGACTCCTCCTGCAGTCCTGCTTGTCCTCTCTGTTATTCCCAGCTCCAGCCATTCCCCATCCAGGATCTGGATCACTTCCACACCAGGCTGTCCCACAAACCCCAGGACGCTGCCCCGCAGCCTCCCTGGATCCCTCACTGGGATTTAAAATGGGATTTAAAGGATGCCTGTGTGGTGTTTCCCAGCCCTGCACGGTCTGGAGCTGCTGGCAGGACTCAAGAGGGCCAGGAGGAGTCGATATCCAACCATGGAGAACCCAGCAGCACAAGGGGCTCAGGAGCCCTGGCCAGCTCCTGTCCCGAGGTGATCCCACAGCAGGAGTGGCTGTCACACCTCAGCTCCCACAGGTTTGTCCCAGGTTTATCCCACCTCTGCCGTGTCTGGGCTCCAGCTCCTTCTGCTCCAGTGACAGAGAGCAAGCCCTGAAGCTGCTCCTCAGCTGCCACTGGCAGGGGGATAAATATCCCAAAATCCCAGTTGATTCCCATTTCACACCCACAGCTGCACCACTGGACCATCTTCCCTGGCTCTCCACATCCCTGGGAAACGACACATTCCCTATTCCCCTGCAGGTCCTGCACCCATCAGACACAATCCTACTCCTCAAGGTTGCACAGAAAAGAGGGATGGATTTTTCCTCCAAAAGAGGGGATTTCTCCCCACTTTGGTGCTCCAGGGCCCCGAGTCACTATGGTTACTCCCAACTGTACATGGAATATTGCTCTGATTTTAGAATTCATGGAGATTATCCTTCAGGAAGTCTCTCTACTTCATGACTTCCTCACACTGTATCTAAACCCAACCCAAATGGAGGTTTTTCCACCTTTTTATTTTCCCCTTTCCCAGGAAAACCCACGTGCTTGTCTGGGGGTTTGTGCAGATCCAGCTTTGTCAGGGAGTGAATTTCCCAGCTGGACACAGGCAGCCTCTGGCTCCTTCGCCCTCCCTGCCAGCACAAGGATCTCTCCTGGGCAGCAGAGGCAGGGATGAAGCTCACCCCAGTCCCAGCAGCAGCACAGTGTCCTGGACATGCACTGAACCCAGCTGCCACGGAGCATGGGAGTGCTGATAGCCCTGGAAGTGCTCCAGGCCAGGCTGCACGGGACCCTGGCAGCCTCATCTGGGGCTGGCATCCCTGCCCACTGCAGGGAGCTTGGAGCAGGATGGTCCTTCCAGTCCCCTCCATCCCAAACCAGGCAGGAATTCCATGGTGATCCCAAAGCCCAGGCCAGGTAAAACATCCACGGGCCATGTGGAAGGGCTCCCATTCCAAAGGCAGGAGCAGTCACAAGCAGCACAAACCAGGAGGGAATTTAAACCTGGGAGTAGATCAGGAGCCCGGATTTTCCTGGTGTTCCCTCACCCACGCTGCAGCCACAGGGAAAGCCAGCCTTGTTATTCCCACTAATTAAACTGGGAAAACAATATGGAATGAAAAACAGAGCCTCAACAAAGGCAGAGAGGCAGTGGGCCCAGCACAAAGGAGCCGGTGGCACACGCTGCTGCCAGGTGGGAATGGGGCAGGTGCAGGGATGGGGAATCCGGGATTCGGGATCAGGGATCCAGGCACAGAGTGGTGCCAGAGAAATATCCACGCTCTGTTACCTGAGGAAAAGCTGGAGGAGATGCCTCAGGAATACCACACAGCACTGGAGTATTTTCTGCCACCTCAATAATTAGGAAAACCTTAAATGCAGCTCTGGGATATTTCCCTTTCCTGCTGCCCACACTGGAACCTGCTTTGCACCCATCCACACTCTTTCCCCTTCCCAGAAACTTTCCCCAGCTGGGGACACGAGACATTTACCCAGGAGCTCAGCAGCTGGAAACATCCCCTTTCCCAGGCAGGATGAAAGCTGGCCTGTCCCCTCTCCACCACGGGAAACACATCCATCCAGCAAGCAGGAATTCCAGGCAAGGGCGTGCGAGCCCAAAATATTTATTGGGAGGGGTGATTATCCCAAAAAAGCTCCATTAGGAAAACCTACAACCACAAGGATCAACTTTATACCATGACATGTAAAGAAGGGCTCGGGCGGAGCTGTGGGCGCACAGGGAGGTAACACCCCCTAAACCTGAATTTAGGGTAGATCAGCCACAGGGTCTGCAGCCATTCCTGGTGGGCATTCCTGGTGGGCATTCCTGGTGGGCATCCCAGCCCGCAGCTCCTCGCCCAGGGCTCGATGTGCCCGGGCAGGGGAGAGGCGGCGGCGGCCCCGCGCCTGCCGGGTTCATTTCTTGCCTTGCCCGTGAACAGCCCATTCAGCGCCACTCCAAGCTCCTAATTCCGGGCTTTACGTGGAAATGGCTTTAGAGTGCGCTGGAAACCCCGGGTTCCTTTTCCAATCTCGCGACGTCTTTAGAAAGCAATTCCTTAAGCCTCGGTTTGCGAGACCCTTTTAATCTCCGCAAATTATTGGTGAGAGCTGAATCAAGGCGAGCTGCCACCACCGCGCAGAGAGAGGCCACCGCTGATTATTTAGAGGAAAGCATCGCTTTCGGGCCGAGAAATAAATTAGCATTTATACTGGATTACAGAAAAACGGCCCCCCCAAAAATCAGCCTCCATCTCCGTGTCAATTGCGGCTCACCGAGGGCAGCACCTCGGCGGTGACAGGCACGGGCTCGCACGGCAAAGGACAACTTATGTGTGGAAATGAGCCCCGAATGGGTCATTATGGTCCGGGAGAGAAGCAGGGCTGGGAAATCACATCTGCACTCCTGGAAATAACATCTGCACAGCCCGGGATCCGCGCGACCTTCCGCGGAATGGGGGTAATCAGGGAGCGGGGAAAATCACCCCCCAAAATTAAAACCCAAGAGTTTGGCTTCCTGGCTCTTTGCTGTTGCACTTCCTATGTATTTGGTGGGG